>NW_026252361.1:0-190317 GCF_025094135.1 Mucor mucedo | reverse complement strand
ATCCCTATAGTCCTTCTACTCTCCTACTAGTCCTAGCTATTCACCTACCAGTCTAGCTACTCTCTACTAGCCCCAGTTACAGTCCCACTAGTCCTAGTTATAGTCCTACCTCGCCTAGCTACAGTCCTACCTCACCTAGTTATTCTCCCACTAGCCCTAGTTATTCTCCAACAAGTCCTAGTTACTCACCTACTAGTCCCAGTTACAGTCCTACTAGCCCAAGCTACAGTCCTACTAGTCCAAGTTATAGTCCTACTAGCCCAAGCTACAGTCCTACTAGCCCAAGTTACAGTCCTACTAGTCCAAGTTACAGTCCTACATCACCTAGTTACTCACCTACTAGTCCAAGCTATTCACCTACCAGTCCTAGTTACTCACCTACTAGTCCTAGTTATAGCCCGACTAGTCCAAGTTATAGCCCTACATCCCCAGTTATAGTCCTACATCACCAAGCTTAGCCCTACTCCCCAAGTTATAGTCCTACAGTCCTAGTTATAGTCCTACTTCTCCCAACTCTGGTCTGCTAATGGCAATAACAAAAACAAGAAATAAGCTACTTGATATGTCCGCAATAATTATACTTTCTGAAAAGAACAAAAAATACCCCTCCACCCCTCCTCATATCACAAAAAAAATAT
This sequence comes from Mucor mucedo, assembly GCF_025094135.1. Taxonomy (NCBI): domain Eukaryota; kingdom Fungi; phylum Mucoromycota; class Mucoromycetes; order Mucorales; family Mucoraceae; genus Mucor; species Mucor mucedo. The sequence continues at coordinate 189,679 of NW_026252361.1, read as the reverse complement.
ATATTTAGTTCATGTTATTCTTTATTAATCCGGGTGTATAATTAAACAAAGCAGTGTTAGTTTTTATATTGAATAAAAAACCCTTCATGTTAAAATATAAAGGTTTTAATGTGGCATATTATTATTTCCTTGTGTTGGGACCTCATTGATTCAATCTCAAAAAAGGTAAGTTCATACAAAAAAAAAAAAAAAAGTCTCGAAAGGTGGACACTGTAATAGTATAAGCTCATTCCCGGCTGAGAGGAATCGTGATCTGTAGATTGTAATTGAACCAGAAATGAGGAATCCTCTTAAAACCGTAGGTTTGGTAAATCTAAATTTATAGCATATTTATCTCCTTTTGGTTTACTTTAACTTTTACTTTTTGTAACATGGCTAACAGTACATGGGAAAAAAAGATATCTTCCATGATAAACGAGTCAAAGGATTGCGTTGCCGACAACACTTGTCAGATTGAGGATATGACTATCTATCTTCATCCAAATGTGTACTCTCCTAAATATTTTCCAGAGTCAAAATGGTTTGGGAAAAACTTGCGTAGTGTCGTTGAAGGGACAAAGACTTTTCTGGAAGTTGGTCTTGGATCTGGAATTATTTCGCTCTATATGGCTCGACTTGGGTTAGAAGTTACTGGTGTTGATATTAACCCTGATGCTGTTGAAACCACAAAAAAGAATTTTGAAATTAATCATCAGAAAGGACACTTTGAAGTAAGTGATTATTCGCTGCTTTAGGATCAAAAAAGTTTGATACTGTATTCTGGAATCATCCGTGGCAATGAAAAGACATTTGATCCTGGATACAAGCTGGTGGAGAGATATATTGCTGAGGGTGGCAATCATCTTACAGAAAACGGATCTTTATTATTGGGTTCATGCTGTTATGCTAATATTGATATGTTGAAAGAAATTGGGGCCAAACACCACTATGATGCACAAATTAAGGTCACTGGAAAGGAAACTATTGGTGATAATGTTGAAGAAACCTATTATATAATTGAGTATGTTAAAAAGTAAGCAGACAAGCTTTTAATAAACCACTTGTGTGTTTGTTTTACAATGACTTTATGTCTATTTTTATGTTGTATATTATTTCTTTATTTTATGATTTTATGAGACACAAAGAACCACAATGATACTATAATCGACCCCACCATATTTAAAAGCATGGCGTATCAGTGACAACTTTACATACGCAGGTACGAATATTTGGGTGATTGTTATCGCCAATGAAATATAAAAGGCACCAATTTTAATCTTTTTCTTACTATTATTGTTCTTAATTACAACTATAAAAAACTAAACAATGCTTCTCCACATTAACAATTCCATGTTCTCTTCTTTTTCAGTGGGATCAAGCCTGATAAACTTTATCGGCGCTCAAGGGTCCTGCTGCAAGAAATACGTTTAAGTGGTAGGAAATTCTAATGATGATCCGCCATGTATACGTTACAGCCAGGCGGGAGGGCTGTTTGGCAAGGTGTTTGTGTACAACTTTGGTGATATATAGCGGGTGGCTGACATGAGAAGATAAACAATGCTCCTCCACATTATTGTGGGGGAAGTCGTTGCTTCATGACTCTTTCTTTTTCGGCCGGATTAAACCTGATGAGACTCTATCGATGGTCGGTGGTTGGCTATTCTTACCCCGTGAATTACAGCCAAGGCAGGAAATAGACTAGTTGTAAAGAATCGGTTTAATGTACAAATATGGTGAACCTCAAGAGACACAAGATAAAACCAACTAGATTTTACTAGGATTAGCTGTTTTAAAAAAAGATATATTTATAAATAAAGTTAAATTTTTCAGTGAGTTCATTTGTCAAGATATAAGCCATGGTTCGCCATATGTTACACCGGAGATGATTGGTGTGACTTCCCGTTTTTAATCCATTGGGAAAAGGGAGGGGTGGTATACCCTTCTCTCTTTTCTACAAATACCACAAAGGTTAGGTCTGATCGATGGCGACAAATGATCTGAAGACAACAATGAGCAAACGCCAGCGTCCTCAAGTTGACGTAAGAATGATTTATGAAAATGTCTAGATTTAAGTTGATTTATATTAACTAGTTATACGATGCAATAGTATACTTTAGGCATGTGTTTTTATTGTGATGGGGTCTATGACTTTGATACTGAAGGAAGAAAACATGAACTGTTAAAGTGCTTTGATTGTCATCGAAACGGTCGGTAGGAAAAATACAATAGCACTTACAAGTAGACATCATATTCATCCTTTTTCTTTCCTTAATATAGCCCATACTTTATGTTCAGGATTTGAAAAAACTTCAGCAGAAATCGTGCAGACATATGATTGGCAATGTAACGACTGTAAAAGTTGCCTTGTTTGTCAATCAAAGAATGACGAGGTATGACAAATTTTATTTTTTCTCCTTCCCTTTTACTAATTTTCCTATATTATTATTATTTTTGAATAGGACAAAATTGTGTTTTGTAATCACTGCGACAGAGGATTTCATACATTTTGCATTGATCCACCTTTGAAAAAAGTACCCGAAGGTAATACGTTATTTGACAGGTTTCTTTTTGATCTTACTGAAACCTCCTCAAATGTTTTAGATAATTGGTATTGCAACCTTTGCTCCAGTATGCCCTCACCGCCTTCTTCTTTACCTTCACCTAAATTAATATCATTAGTCGACACGACAAACAATTACAGCCTTAGAAGATCCCCAACCCATACCGCAAAGTTCATTGAAAGCGCCAAAATGACTAGACAGCATAAATCATCATCGGTACCAGCAGCAGCAGCAACAACAACAAAATTAACAACATCATCATCGACAACATCAACAAAAACATCAACATCAACAAGTAGCAAACGAAAATCGAATAACCATACCGCACAGGATGAAAATAAGGATCAGTCACCCACCATAAAAAAAATACGCATGACAGTCACTGATCCTATTCTGATTAAACGTAAAAGAGGGAGACCAAAAGGCTCTTTATCTGATGGAGAGGACGAAGAGGAATTTTTTAAGACTTTCGGTAATAAATTATCAAAATCCGAAGCTGACACAAAACGCGGCACACCAAATGAGTCGGACAAAATCAAATTTGAAAAGGCAAAGAGCAAATCAGCGCCATTGACACCTGCATCTATCACTGAAATCCCAAAAATTACACAAATTGCATTTAATCATTATTTGATCGACACCTGGTATGTTGCGCCATATCCCGAAGAATACAGCCAAAATCCAACTCTCTACATATGTGAGTTCTGTATGAAATACATGAAAAGCCAGTATATATCAGATCGACATCAACTTAAATGTAAAGCACAGTATCCTCCTGGTGATGAAATCTACAGAGATGGTAACATTTCAATATTCGAAGTCGATGGCAGAAAAAAACAAAATTTACTGTCAAAATTTATGTTTATTGGCAAAAATGTTTCTGGACCACAAAACTCTTTATTACGACGTGGAACCATTTTTATTCTATATTATGACTGAAGTAGATGATCGTGGATGTCACTTTGTAGGATATTTTTCAAAGGTAGTGTACACAGACATTTTTGTCATTTTACAATACTAACCTTTTCTATACAGGAAAAACGTTCTGCTATGAATTACAACGTATCATGTATTTTGACAATGCCGATATATCAAAGAAAGGGCTATGGCCAATTCTTAATAGATTTCAGTTATTTATTGTCCAAAAAGGAAAGCAAAACTGGCTCACCCGAAAGACCATTATCAGATCTGGGTTTACTTAGTTATCGAAGCTATTGGAAAAATGTCTTATACCGTGAACTAGAGAATCAAGAAAGTCCTATTAGTATAGAAGGTAAGGTGTACTATTGAAAGAAAAGAGAGGTAGTGTCTTTAAGCTAAACGGATTGTAGAATTAAGCAATAGGACAAGTTTGACTCCAGACGACATTATCTCCACATTACAAACAAACAACATGATCAAATACGATAAAGTGACCGCACAATACTCATTGATTTTGGACGTTAAAACTATCAAAGCGCATCTCAGTAATATTGAAAAAAAGAACTATTCGCGTGTAGATCCTGACAAGTTGACTTGGACTCCATTTGTACTTTCAAGAGATCGTCTAGCGGTGTTATTAGGTCAAACAAAATCTACCATTAAAAACATCGACGAGTCAACAGATGTTGATGTAGTTTAAAGACACACCGCACACATTCTTAATTATTGCACATTCCAATTACCAGCATCTATTACTCTTCTCCTCCATCCCACTTGTATATACATGTATACTTTTGCATCTCAAATCATATCCCCCACTCTTTACATTCTCTAAAATAAAGCATTGTACCCTCATTTCTAGAGCCCTTGGTTTACCTAACCAAATTTTCCGTCTATTTTATTGTAGTTGATCTCTTGGTTTCAATATAACATTAATGTCTGTACATTCGTCAATACAGGAAAAGGCATGCTTTTTCATAAAACGCTTCAAATGTTATGTTTACGTACTTTTTTATGAAATGCTTCTTATACCATGTTTACGTGCTTGTTTCTCTACCACAGACCGATTATACTTACGGACATATTTCAAGACAAGCTTACGTAAGCACAAAGTTATGAAATGACACGGGTGTTAAAAAGACAGAACTTACAGTTTTCACACTTTTAATTCAGAAAATGTTAATTTTTTTTCAGACGAATCAAAATTTACTTTCAGACATTGACTTACCTTTTTTGGACAAAATAAATAAATAATCAGACAAATGAAATTTAGTTTTCGGATAATTTGTTAAGTTACTCTAAGGTTTACCTGTAAAATCTTTAAGCCGTCGACTCACCGGAGTAAGCTGAGGCAACCACATTGGAGGTGGCGGTTTGTCGTTTGAAGACAGTGGGGCGGTCATTACCATTCCAAATAGAATGGGCAATGGTGAACATGTTCTTGCTTGCCATCACATCTCGATTCCAATAAATATTGCAAGTTATGCACTTCAATACTTGATGAATCTTTTTTGTATGGTCATCTTGACTAACTTTGAGATTTTCTAAATTGGGTTGGAGACAGCAGTTGCAGATCTATGGAAAATCGATTTCAGCTGAAAGCACAATACGTAAATTATGTGTCGTTTTTCCTACTAACCTTCGATGTCTTAAACTCATTGATATCTACAAGCAATAGTTCTCCAATCCTTTCTCTTATTTTTAACTGACTATATATCTTGTTAGATATTCCATGTCGCAGACCTTTAAACTTGACATGATCTTTGTTTTTCAGTCCGTCACCAAAGATAACCAGAGGCATCTTGTTGTTGTTTCCCACTTCAAAACATGCTTTATTTTTTTTGCTGCAAGTTACAAATATAATAGTTAGAGTTTACTGAATTTATGATGACAAAAGAAAAGTGCATATGTACCTTTTTGATTTAGGCGTAGTGATGAGTATTCTTTCTTTAGGATTAGTACGAGGTCTGCGATTTTTTTTTCTTCTTTTTCTGTTCTTCCTTGTTTTTTTTCTCTTGTCTTTATTATACTTTTTCCCCCCATTTATCAAAATATTAACACTTTCTTGAATGACTTTTTGGGAACTTAGGTAGTTCAACCACTTAACTTTGGCAGTTTCAAAGTCGTAGAAATCAAATAAAGTATTCATATGCTGCGACATATAAGTTATATACAAAACAAATTGCTCCACAGACGCAGTTTTAGGTGAAGGAATGTCTGTTTCAATTTTTTCAATACCCAGTCTATGTTTGTGCTTCTGTTGCTCTTTCATTCGTGTTACATTTCCACCCATATTGTAATACTCAGATGAGGACAATCGGCGTATGTCACTACCACCGTGATAAGAGACAAACGGGTCCCGTCTTCCTGGATCTACAGTACACGGATGAAAGTGCTTGTTGACCTCTTCGCTTGAAAGATCATGTAACTCTAGACGGATGTTCTCTTCTGGTGAGGATGGAAGAACTTTTCTAGCAAAAAGAACTCTGCAAGTGTAGCCATCAGTATATATTCCGTTGAGAAACATTTTTTCTTTTTGCTCAGGCAATGCTTGAAGATTTTCATAGCTATATTTATATATTAGTTGCTAGTTCGATTCATAGATATATGTAATAGTAGGGCATACTTCTGAATACCCAGCCTCTTAAAGTCAAACATTTGATAGAAGCATCTTTGTTGATGATCGAAAGAGGATTCATTAGGTTGCTTATTCTGCTTAGCATCTGGAAAAATTCCACTTAGGTTCTGGGAATCAATCTTTATGAACCGCCAGTGTAATGAAGGATTTGGAAATAGACTAAAACGTCTTGGAAGTGGAGACTTCATCGAATCAATTTTGTCATTTTGAGTAGCTTGGGAGTTGTATATACCATCGTATTTTTCAAGGATATACCGTAAAGCCGGTAAAATCTTGAAGGGTTCATTGTTCAAGCTTTCTTTAGATAGCGGTAGCGTAGAAATGCGATTCTTCACCTCTAAAATCAAAGGATTTAGAAAACTTGTGAGATTGTTACCCACATCCGGATCAAAAAAGGCGAGAATATCAGCAGGTATAGAAGATAGCTGGGGATGTGTAAATACTTGATCATATACATGATTATACACTAATTTCTTGATACAGCCGACTTTCTCATTCTAGTTTATTTAAATTTAGTAAAATAAATTGAGAAACTGCATATATATTGAGGCGTTTTTTTTTTATATATCTCGTACTTACCGCATATTTTATCTTTAATGCATAGATAAAGTAATTACATATGATATTTTCAAAGTTTTCAATATAATAATTATTGTACGTTGTTGCGACAGTCTCGCATGCAGTTGATAGAGATTGTCCATAATTTTTTAATCCATTTTCCGGAACAAACAAGTTACCATTCATAGTGGCGGATAGTTCAGCGAAAGAGCTTGTAAGTTGAGCCACATCTAAATTCTGACCTGCAGGTCGTTCCTTTTTCTTGTCTTTGTACGCCTGTAGAATTGGCCTTACTTCATTTGAGCTACCCCTAATGACCCTTGTAATAGTATACCAAAAATTTTGTTCAAAGAAGTCATTTGTCAACTTGGTTGGGTGTTGCAGAATAAAAAAGTTAACAAATAGTTGGGCTTTGAATAAGACTTCACGGATAAAACTTGATATGTCTTTGATCTTTTTTAATGAGCTGGTTTTGTTTTGAGTATTATTGCAGAAAGTATCAAATGGAACAGACAGAGTATATCTTTGATAGTTTGGTCCAAGTTTGATTTGTAAAAGTTCTGATATATTTAGATTATAGTTTTTGCATTGACGACTTCGCGCAGAATTGTGACCCTCCTCTTGGCATGAGCTACATTTACTACTGGAGGATGATGCTGCTGAAGTGCTAGCTTGGCGACTTATCTTTGTACTCCTTTTTGCAATTATTATATTAGGAGAGTCTTTTCTCTTGATAGCTTTATATACAAAAATAAGCTTGTGATACATTGGAAATGCATAAAATGTTTCTTTTCTCTTACATGTTCTCTTGGGGGTTTGAGTGGTTGAGCTTTCCTTCGCACTATCAGATTTGACCTTTTCCAGCTTTGCACGTTTCTTGAGGATAATAAACTTCTCCACCTCGGGGTAAATAGGTGTACGTGGCATTAGTTAATTGAAAAAGAAGTAAAATGAGTTCAAGACAACTTTTTTTTCAATCAAGTTCAAAACAACGTGCCACAAAGCTTAAACCTGATAAATTTTTTAAATTGCAATGCTGACCTACATCACCTTTGTTTGTGTCCTGCAATTTTTTTTATTGGCGCAATCAAATAATGTTGACTGTAATGAAAGGAGTAGAGATGTTCCTATTGAACATTTATATGTTCCATAAATATCTTCCTAAGATACTTGTATAAGAGAATTATAATTGTTTTGACCAAAAATTGGGTTAAAGTGTTTGTAAATAGTAGGCAACATGTTTTTTGGAAAGACTGGGCATTTAAACATTATCTAACATTGATGCCTCATAAGATTTATAATGTGACAGTATGTTTAAAGCTTGTAGAAAACAGACTATCTTTGTTTTCAGCCCTCAGGTTCGAGATTCTTACTCGTGTATGATCGTAAAATAAAATAAACAGAAAAAATCTCGTTAACGTATAATTATAAGTAATTTTCTCATATTCAATTTTGTCATAGCGAAGGTAGATGTTTAGATCGATTGAGTCTTTCTCTTATTCTATCTGAATATATATATATATTTACGTCTGTCTGAATTTTTTTTGTACTGCTGTCTGAAATATATTTTTGTTCATCTGAAAACATTTTTAGGTTTATCTGAAAATAAGTTTCCCTTGTCTGAATTTAAAGTGCTAATACTGTAATCAATATAGTCTAAGCCATCGTCAAACTATGAAGTTTGATTGCTTTTAAATAATCAAAGGGACCTTCAAAAAAACACGAGGGCTTTCGCTAGATACTTGCAAGTGACCAGCACTAGCAAATACACTTCGCAAAATCCTTCCATCCACCAACCAAGCCATTATATCGAAGTGGTATATAACGTCAAAGGCTAAGCAGTCCAACATTCCACAACCCCCCCCCCCCCTGCTGACTATGTTATTTAATTTTTCATTTTCATTAATTTTAAAAAAAGGGATGGCAACTTGAGAGAGTAGTCTCCATTCTGTTAACTACCTTCCGTTCAATAAAGAACGAAAAAATAGTATCCGCAATAACTGTTACTATGACCAGTAATGTAGCATACTTCCAGAGCCTCCGAAACTCAAAACTTTGTTTAACCCAGAGGATGGAAATAGCAAGCTACCAAAGGTAACTTAATTTTATACCCACTACAGGTACAGCACTTAAAAAGCACCACTAAGTCTGGAGACCTTCCCTAACGTAAAAATTGTATTGAATGATGAAACATTCTAGTATGTAGAAATAATTAACGTCAAGTGCAGATCTTCTCTGTTGCTATAAAGAAAAACAAAACAAATTTTCCTAAACCATTCTTTTTTATACCCTGGAGAAATTTTTTTACCAATAAATTTTTGGACCGTTTAATAAAAGTCGTAAAAAGAAGTCACTAGCATAGCTAATTTTCAGTCACAAATTAGACATTAATCCTTTTTGGGTAAAAGAAACTCTCAATTCAAATATCTTTACATAGATAATTCATTTGTATTCACATTGATTCAATGTTTGCTATAAAGTAAATTTGTTTTAATTATATTCTTTTTTGTAGATGCCTCGATAGAGCTTCGAAGCAATAATACAAAAAATGGTGAACTGCGGAAGTTAAATCCACTAGAGTAACCAAGGTAACTGGTTCATCACTTTTTCATTTAGATTGTCAATACATAAAACGTTGGTTGATAGTTTAGTAAAGGAGGGTATTAGTTTCACAAGGGTAACTTAAAGCTTACGACGATAAAGGGAAATTTGTAATGTTGAATAGAATCCAAATCTATAAAATAGACCCTTCTCAAAAGGTGACCATTTCTGCCACTTGCATAGATGTTACACAGACGGTGCCTTCTTCCCAATTATATAGCGTCGTTGAAAGCTGATACCATCCTCTGAGAGGTTTTATCGTCCAAAATGTTATCATGCATTTATATTGACATGCAACAGCAGTATTAAAGGGTCCGGTTTCAATTTCGAAATAGTTTACTGTCTGATATATTGGTGACGATTTAGAATATAAGCTATTTTGCAAATCCTGAAGTGGCAAAACCAAGGCGGTAATGTGCTTTTTTTGCTGGGTTAGAAAGTGGAGTAACGCAGTCATTTTTGGCATTGGAAGTGTTAGCTATGCACTGTGGATATGAACTTGCTTTGCCCAAAACCAACAGGAAAGTAATATTGCGGCTCATTATTTTGATCACTTTTCCTAGATTGAGATAAACATAACTCAGCCAGTCAAATGACTTTAAGGGATCGAGCGGTAATCCATGTTTGGATTCTGTGCATAGTATGTATTCTTTGTGCAAAAGTATACATAATGAAAATATATAATTATCGAAAAAAAAAAATGAAAGACTTGCACTATATAATGATGTTTCTCCATTGTTTGTTTAGTTGATGCAGACACACACATTTACTGTTTCCAGCCACAATTCGATTGGCTCATGATAATGAATCTATTTGGATTCCCCAGATTCTTTTTAGTTCGAGCAGCGATTAGCCAAGTTTTTCGATTGAGAGACATTTCGTTGAACGGGATCTGGGAATTACGTCAAATAGTTCTCTTTTTTATTTTCCCAATTATCTCATTGGTCTACATTAGGTAATTATTTATATTTTAAGAGAGGGATCATTTTTTTTCTAAAATTTTCGTTTTCTTTTTAACTTTTTCACTCCTTTATATTCTCTTCATTAGTCATGCCATGGTCTCAAGTAATAAAGCAGACAGTGAAACAAAGCAGTAATTGGGTCAAGAAGAACAAGCGACTGGTTATCAATTTGATAAAGCTGGCTATTATTACCGCCATCCTTGCCGGCATCACTTTCTTTGGATTGTGTAGATTAGAAGTGAATGCCCATGTGTATGTTCGAAGCTGGTTCTCACCACCACAGCCACTCGTAGTTGAGCCACTTTCCAAATGCTTTGATAACCTACCTCTAGACAGCCCTTACCACCAAGGAAATCAAAAATTCAGTGCTAATTTTGTTCCTGGCTTGCCCGTTTGGGAAGCACATACTTGTTATGATTTTGCCGCTTTATTTAAACCACAAAGATACCCTCATGAAGGTCAAAAAACATTTCATACATATTGGTCTTCCAACTTGACCGACACATTTGAGGAAAAGCAAGTAGCAACTCTACGTTCTTTCTCGGCAACACAGAATTCCAACCACTCATTAATCGTTTGGATCCCGGAACAAGATGAACACGAATTAACATCTTCAGAGTCTTGGAAATACCTTAGCAATGCCCAGCAAGATAAATCTCGAATTACTTATAAACTTGTCAAACCCAAAGAATTGACAAAAGATACACCTTTAGAAGAGTTTGTGGATACCTGGAGATCTCTTGTTGAGCAAGGAAACGACGGTAAAGGAAAAGACGATTTATTGAGGATGCTTGTTCTCTACCGCTATGGTGGAGTCTGGTTTGATTTGGACACAATGTTTGTTAGAGACTTATCACCCTTATTTGAGCATGAATGGATTGCTCAAGGTAGCTGTTCGACTGGGATGTTTGGAAACCCTTTTACCGGTGCATTGTTTCATTTCAACAAGCAATCACCATATGTTTGTGAAATATTAGAAGGCGCCACTGATTTATTTAAAGCTAGAATACAACAAGAAAATGGAGAGACATCCATACAGAAGCGTTATTTGGTCAAGGGTCCTGAAATCTTTGGATCCAAGTTATATTATAGAATTTATAGAAGAGTGTTGCATCATGGAATTAAGCCTTGGTCTATCCTCCCTTGGTGTTTTACTGATCCATCACAATGTAAAAGATCAAACTCTTTACCAAGCTTATTTTCAAACTCTAATTTTGATGAAAAACGAGTGCGACAAACATTTGCATATCACTGGAGAGACAAATGGTCTGCCACTCCCGGTACAATCTTTAAGTTTTTAGACTCAATGCATAACAAAAAGACAAACTGGTAATCCCTTTCTTATTTCTTTATATTTATTTCCCTCTTGTACAATATCCCCTTTCTATTTCCCTTTCCCCAATTAATAAAGAACTTTAAAAAAAAATTTATTCCGCCGAAACATGATGATAGACTCTGTTTTACTTAGCCTGTCGTGTAACATTTACGCAGTTTTAAACATTTTCGTCATAATCTCTGGGTTACAGTGAACCATCATGGCAGCATCGTGAGACTCTTTTACAGCCTTCTGACCTCTAGGAATCATTTCTTCGTAGTAGTCTGAGAGAGCTTTTTCATTAGACTTTGTGTTATGATAATATTCCCCGAGTTGTACGGCTAATTTAGCTGCATCTACAATAGCATGGTTACCGCCTAAAATACCGTTAATATCATCAATTTTTTAATATTTAAAAACTATAATCTTATTTTACCTTCTCCCTTAAACATCGTCATGGGGTGAGCAGAGTCGCCAATCAATACAACGCGATGCGCAGCGGTCAGCTCAGCAGTAGGACTTCTTTCACGAATGACAAGCGGGGTTACCTTTGTATCTTGCGGTGTGTCTAAAATTAATTGCCTAAACGGAGAATCAGCAGGGAATCCATTTCGAGCCCAAGCCTTCATCAGCTCCAAACAAGCTGTGTTATCATCTTCAAATTTGGGGATAACGCCTTCAGGGTCGTATCTGGAGAGTGACCAAAACACTTGATAAGGTGTGTCAGCACGCGATCGATCGATATCATGAATAGAACAAAACATATTAAATGTCTTGTGTTTGATGTCATCATCCTCCATTTGTTGACCGTTAAGCACACAGAGATGAGTAGGCTCCTTGGAGATCTTGTTCCATTCTTCTTCCGTAGCCCATCGCAAGACGCCAAATGCACGTACATCAAGAATGTTTGTTAATTCATCAAATTTCTCGGGGCCTAATAATTGGCGGGCAATAGGAGACATGACACCATCAGCGCCTACAAGTATGCTGCCAGTTGCCTGAGTACCATCTTGAAAGAATACAGTCACTTCATTCGAATCTTCTTGGTAATGATCCACCTTCTTGTTCCAATGGACGTGTTCCTGGACTTGACTTAACAGCCAATTTCTGAAACGAGACCGATGAACACGATAGGACGTACCGGGCTTAGAAGTGTTGGACATACCCACTGCGCCTGTGTTTGCGTGAATGAAACTAAAGGACATACCACCGTCTTTACTTTCTTGGTTGACAGACACCTTTTGAGAAAAGTTTTCAAATTCTTTCTCGGGGACGCATTGTTTCAAGGCTTCCAAGGCAAAATGAATTGAGATAGACCAGCCCTGTGCGCGAGCATCAAAACTTGCTTCACGTTCATAAATTTCAAAAGGGATGCCTTGTTTCTTGAGTGAGTTTGCAAGTGTGAGACCAGAAAGACCTGCGCCGACAATAATGATCTTGTTGGACATCTGAAGTAGTTTTTTGATTTTAAATCTGAAATAGTTTTCATCATCTTCCCCTCCCCTTTTTATATACACTTTTTTTTTTGTGGATCGAATAATTTGGATCGCTTTTTTTTTTCGATCAAGCGGATTGAGCGCCGACCTTGCACGGCATGTTGTTTGTCCGAGATTCACAAGAGTTGTCAAGAAAAATTACACGCATCAGATTTAGATAAATAGTAGTAGTCTCATATATGGTTGAAATGATTTAAATAATTTATTCGAGATGTCTTTTCACACCTTGTTTAGTTTCCATAGTAGATAAAATCCTGATCTGACAAGTGACTAACGGCACATTATTTGTCCGCTCTTGTCCATAATAGGGTGCATGTAGTTTATTACACCTGTTCTGAATGGCTCATTTCTTAACTTGAACTACTTGAAAATGAAAGCTTGCCGAGTGACAAATAATCAAAGGATGAAGCAAAGTCCTCTTGTATTTTAGATAATCCGTAAAATAGTATAATCGTGTACACTTTTATACTGACTATAATAATTTTCTATTAATTGACATTGTCCTTATTCTTCTTCAAGAAGTTAATCACATAAGCTAAGGTACACCTAACCCTTCTGACTCGGTATCTATCAAGCTTATTTTATATTCTCTGCGTCTTTTTTATAGTCACAGGATCTTCTTTCCTTACATACTTTTTGGGTAAAGTCTTTATGTTGGTCTAAAAAAACTTTACGTCCCATATCATTTTAACTTATTTTCAAGATTCACGGAATGATCTATTTGATTTTTCATAAGATATGATCACTATTTATACATGCTACTACTGATTATTGAAAGGTCTAGAACTAATTCTATAAATGTTTGGGGCTACTTGCAGATGTTTCCATTATTAGTAAAGGCTCAAACAGTATAAATGAGTGATTAAATAATCAATTGTTTCATCCTAACATAATCCAGTTTTTGTTTATAAACTCTCGTTCACACACTTTTTTTTCTCCTTTTTCTTTTCCTTAACATACTTACTTTTCTCTCTCTCTCTTTTTATAAATGAAAGCAATTGATATGATTAAAAGGTTAGTTTATAATGACTTTTGTTTTTTCAAGAAACACTAAATTATTTGTTCTCTCTTTTTTTTAAGAGAAAGATACATTGCGATTCTTGCAATATTACGGCTACGGCTAGTCTTTGCTATAGGATGGCGATCTCCTTGGCTGGGTTCTAGAGGTTTAGATACTCAGTTGATGAGTGTGCTGTAAATGGTTGTGCCCAGACTGGCCTGCCGGTCTTGGCCAAGAGTGTTGTAAGTCATATAATTTCTTTAAAAGAGACCGTAGAAAAATTAAAAAGGATATAGGTGTGAACACTGTCTTTGGTCGGACAACGCGATAACAATCGCGTAGTCTTTAAAAAAGACCTTTGAAAATTCAGGGAGGTCTAAACATCTCCCTGAAAGAGGTTAACCAGGTTAGTTTTTGAATGCTAAAACATTTAATTACAAATTTTAAAAAAAAGAATACGTTTTTTAAAAGTCTTTTAAACTTGAATTAATTAGAGTCTGAATGTGAGTGTAGCTATTTAATTATGAAGAAAGGTCCACTTTACTAAAAGTCTAATAGAACCCAAATGGGAAAAGATCCTCCCAAAGAGCCATTTCCCATGAAGTTAAGAAGGCCATCGAGGTATAAACATAGCACAACATAAATACGCAGCTGATACTAATTACACTTTTATCAGCTGTCTGCCCGGGACAAGATACATGTCAAAGGTTTACGCGGTACTCTAGGATCAAACTTGTATGAGCTTGCTAAGAAAATCGAGGTCAAGGATAAAAAGTCGGGTTACTTTTATTAGTAAGTTTTGGTTAGGGACGTGTTTATTTCTTTTTTAATTCAGTTTTATTTTTTCGTAGTCTTTGCAAAAATTCAATTATAGACTTAACCAATACAAAGCGAGGAAGTCAAATTGACTTGCTGGTCGTCCAAAATTATCGTAGGATATCAGCAAATTTAAGAATAATGATCCCGTCAGGTCCTATCCTTAAAAAAGTAAGCTTTTCTTTTTGGAAGGACATCATTTGGTCCACCATTTTTTTTTAAAAATCATGCGTGATTTTTATTGGTGGGAAGAATAATATTCCGAGAAAAAATGAAAGGGAAACATTCGGTTTGAACCCCATATTAACACTATTTTTCATGTATTATCTTAGGTCGATGGCATCAAGTTATTAACAAACAAGTATCAAGAAATAGACGTACATCAACCAATCAATGAAGAAGAGATCGTATTAAAGAAGATCTTCACCTACATGTAAGCTGAACAAACTCTAATTAAAGAATGAACTAACAAATTTTTGTTTAGTTTGTACCCTATCGTGTATAATCCGACTAGAATTACAAGACACTTATTTAAACAAGTGCTCTGAGCAAACTCGCCTTATGCGTTTTTGGGGAAATGTGTTTGAATATTACTTTAATCGTCCAGATTATACACTATTTCCCCAATGGTAAGTAAATTGAATGGAAATGTTGATAAATCTCGAAGTTAACACCAGTTTTTTTTTTTTTCTATCTAGGGGTGGTAGCCATTTACAGTGTATTCACAGCCATTTACAGTGTATTCACAGCCATGGCACCGTTTCGTTGGGTTGCTAATCCACGAGACGTTACTTCAAGTTGGATGTCATTATTATTTCTGAAAAAAATGATAATGACATCGATGTCTTGAGTGGCGCCTTTGCATCCGTTCGTTATGCTACAGAAAGGCAAATATTACGATGGTGCTTTAAATTTTTGCCTGTATCTTTAAAGCAACATTTATTGAAACATTTATTGTCTTTTGCGGCATATATTTCTGCAAGTGGAATTTACAAAATCAAGCTGCCTATCATTCGCATGATGGGCATGAATTGTCAGGTTTCAATTCTGAATCTTATAGATAAAAACGTATACTCTTCCCAAGAAATCTACAGCTTTAAATATCCGAAAACGATAAAGCAGATCAAAGAAGGAGGTATACAAGATTTGATGGCTGGACTCTTGTTACTTGAGGTAAATTAGTAAAGCACAAAGTTGAAACTGTAATGTACCTGGTTAATGACCTTTACTTTTTTACGTTGTTTAGAATTTGCTACTTGACATTGAAGATATATACAACGACTGTACAAACGACACCACGGACAAAATAGACAATATCCGAAATGAGCGTGTCCATTACAAGCCAAAATCAGTAGTGGATGAATATATTTCTGCTGTCACGTGGAATGAAGATGATAACAATAGCAGCAATAACATTGGAAGTGAGTCCGAAGAGGAAGAATGAACGCACTAATTTCTATTTGCTTGAGTGGTAAAACACACATAATATATAACTACAAAAACTACATATTTAATAACGGCTACAGCCAATAATAAATATACACAATTGCATAATAAAATACTCATAATACTATTTCAGATAAGGATACGACAGTAAAATATTTTTATCATTATATAACCTTTAGTCATAGACAGAGAGACATAATGTCTGTAATAAAGGGAATAGAAAAAGAATACTCTTTGCTACTTCTCACAGAGTATGAACTTCAAATTCGAACATGCCCTGCTGCAATCATAAAAGATTTAGACAGCCATATCTCTGTGTGACATACAAAGCATAATCTAATAATTATCACAGTACACCACGAATCAGACTTAATGGAAAGAAGAAGAAAAAAGCGAGAGGAGGGGGGGGGGGAGGACACTATTTTTCCTGGCTAGAAACATATTCCTTGAATGCAGTCAGTGTGTGCGTAGTCGTAAGGTAGGACTCGATTCATACAATTGACACCAAAGGAGGTCACCTTTAACTAAAGTACAATAAATATACGATAATAATGTCCATCAGAGCTTATTTTCAACGTCTCGTTTGGACTTTACCCGAGATCAAGATCAAATGAGCACAAGAGTGAAAGAGTAACAATTGAGTAGTCAGTGAAGTATAAATCGTTTTACTACAATACATTATTCGTAAACTGGTACTTTGTTATAATGTTTGTATTTATTCTTGTTTTCAAGTCTTGAGGACAGCCAATACACTTGATCTAACATTATAATCACGTGCACTTTGATTATCCATAAGAAAAGCATGATCAGACTTAATCTCAAGAATGAAACGGAGGAGCTTTTTTAGGAAACAGCTTAAATAAAAAAAAAGTGGAAAGCATTGATTAAAAGAATAAAAAATCACATTCAGCAAGTTAATTGTTTTATTAAGTAGAGTATTCTACAGGTTCGATTCTGTATAAATTATGTGGATCACAATTTATTTCGACCGAGGGACTATGAACCTTGATAGTAACACTTACAGTACGTCGTTTATTATGTACCAAGCGAGGATTGGCCCTTACTAGCATTGAACTAATTTCTTTGGAGGTCCGGTCCAGATACATTTTCTTGCCACAATGAGAACGTTGATAGTCGAAATTGAGTAACACATAGGTGGTCTCTTGAAAGGTTCTGCGACTCACTCTGAAATTGAAGGATTTGAGATTTTTGAAAGCGGAGAGGTCCCATATGTATTTATGATCGGTGCCGCGAAAGGTATTCTCTTGGGTACAAGTAATTGTTTCAGCTTGAGGTAAATAATCGTAGAGTGTATTAAACAGATCCTGCCAAGGGGTTGGACAGTTGATTCTTATTTCTGTTCGATTTGCCTTCAATTGAAGAAATCCCACATCCATAGAAAGTGTCTCGAGTCGAGGGAAAGTTTTGGCATAGGTCAGTATATTCGAGAAATAGAGTAAGTCTGAGATGGACAATTGGTATTGTTTGAACGCTAGGCTTGTCACAATCCCTTCTCGGTCTATAAAACTAAATATCTCGGCAAAATATCTACCGTCAAATAGTTCCATCGAAGCGCTATAGTTTACTTTATCTCCACAGGCAGTGATCCTCTCGCCTACAGGACCTTCAGGAGGATAAAAGGTGACATGACACTGTGCGTCTCGTTTTCCTTCCAGCTTACACAAGACATTGTAAAAGGAATTCGTAGGTGAGAGTAGTATTGAGGAATCATTTTCGTTGAAATCGATACGTAAATCCTTGAATTTTTGGAGCATATCAGCGAATGGTTCAACCATCCAGAAGAATTCACGTTCATTGCCAAGGATAGTTAAATGCAAGTAATCCAAAGGTTGTACAATTCGAATATAGTTCATATAGACAGGTGTATGAATTTCTAAAGATAATGTCAACCGTTTCAGATGTCTGTTACTTGTTGTACCAATCTGACTATTTGCTCGAGGAGGGATCGGATATCGACTGCTGAATTTGAGATCTACCATGTTTTCGCAGCAAAGTAAAATATCAAACAAGGTCACATCATTTTTTTCTGGACAGTCGTAAGTCAAATGGGTTAAGCATACGAATTGGGGCAGGTAATAGCTTAGGCCTTTTGACTGGGTTGATAATAGATCGTGGTTGCTTACATTTGTGCTGAGTCTTGTAATCGATTTCCGAAAGTTATAACAAGCAAGAAAGTGGGACACACGTTCTGTTGGATTGTTTGAGTAGAAAACAATTTCCTTGATATGTTGTGAATACATGTTGGTGTGTTTGACTTGGGACAAGATAGATAAATAGCGACGGGACAGAAACCGAGATTGAAACTCCAACTTTTCCAAATTCAAAAGGTGTGATAATAACCGTAAAAAGATGAGGCCTTCTAATCCTTTAGCAATCTCATTTGGGCGTGCCTTGTGCAAAGTGAGTGTTCGCGTCCAAAGTCCATTTGAAAAAATAGCATCGTTTTTGATAGGGTTTTCCCTGATCTGGACATCTTGAAAATAGAATGGAACTGCAACTTTATACCACCGTTTACATACATACATGGATGACTCGATATCTCTTCTCTGTAGCAAGCGAAACACTTGAATTAGTATTTCGTTTGGAACAGTTTTTGAGGACATGCTTGTATAAATGAAGGATAAAGAGAGAGAGAGGGAGAAAGAGAGAGAGAGAGGGAGACGAGTTGCTGCGCTTTGTGTCAAGTAATATAAATATATCTACATACCTAGGGACAGTCACATAAATTATGCGTTGCAGCTCGATTTACCACTACTGTGGTGCATAAAAAGATGTTTATTTGAGGGTGTTCACTTTTTTTATTTTGAGCCAATAGAACCAGATAAAACCTATTTCTGATACAGTAGTGTCATTTATCTTTAACGATACCCTCGTTTTTCGTTATTGTCTATTTGAGAGTTTCTGTTTTAACAAGAAGGTTAAATATCTTCCGACCCAATTTGGTAACTATATAAAAAAAAAATGAATAGCCCTTTTTGTCCACGTATGTACCACGAGAAATAATACAATATATATATATAAAATATTCTTCTCATATTCTTCTTTTTTTTCTCTCTCTCTTTCTCCCCATAACATGGAATCCTTTCATCCAGGTACAAAGACCTTGGTATTCAGTATTTTATGTGCATTTCTTTCCACCAAAAATGGCAGAAATTTAGGTAATACATCTCACTCCATTAATATTATAAAGAACAGTGACGCTGACACCTACATTTTTTAAAAAAAAAAGGTGCAGAAATTTTTCATAAACATATCAAGCTCAAATTGTTATTCTGTCTTCCTCTCAGTCTTCGTTGTAAGATTGTATTAGCCGTGATGAATATGCCTCTTAAGCAAAGTCGAATGGTCATGTATCTTGCTACTCGACCTTGGGGTGCTCAATGGGATGCCATCACTAAAATCTCTAAAGAAGGCTGGAGTGGTCATTGGATTGCACCTCAAGCTACATCCTCTTCTGTAGAGCATACAGCCAAAGAAGCGGATTTAATTATTTATTTTATTCACGGTAAAGTTTATATGTATATATGTCAGATTAAATTATCCTAATTGAGGTCATCTTGTTACACCTATATATTAAGGTGGAGGGTTTAGAGTAGGTCATTCGCTCATGTACACAGATTCATTCATGAAAATCATTCATCACTTGAAAGAAAAAGGAATGGATGCCCGTATCTTTTCCATTGATTATGGGCTTTGTCCTGAAGTCCAATTCGATCGTTCCAAGCAGGACTGTATGGACGGTTATCGGTACCTGGTGAAAGAACTGCAGATTGACCCTAAACGTATCGTCCTTAGTAAGTTACGGACTTAAAAAAGATTTGGGATTGGGGGTTTTTTATTCATTTTCAAATACAAATAGTGGGTGATAGTGCGGGAGGTAATCTCGTGATACATTGCTGTAGCGAGATACGCAAGAGTGGAGTAGCGGATCAGTTAGAGCAACCAGCAGGCAACGTACAGATTTCACCTTGGGTGAACATTGATACGAGCGAAACGATTCGCGATGGTGTAGTGTATGAAGATTGTTTAAACCGACGTACGTTTGATAGGACGGATTTTGGAGAATATTATGGTTCTGTGATGAAAAAGTGTACAACGGAAATGGATAAACAAAAGGTATTACGGGATGCTAGTATTTCACCCATGTATGGTAGATTTGTTGGACTTTGCCCTACCCTTGTAACGTATGGTAGCACTGAGGTATTTCAGGATGATGTGAAAAGGATGATTGAGGTCTATAAGCGAGATGGTGTTTCAGTGGAAGTAGTGAAGAAGAAGGCACCCCATATTTGGATTATTTGTAACATGCTATCACCCAATGACAGAGTGTGGAAAGAAGGATGTTCAGTGTTAGCGGATTGGTGTGCAAAATGTGTGTAATGTCATACTCGTGTCACCCCCCAAAAAAAGAAGATCTCACTTGTACCGAATGAAACACTCTCTTCTATTTTTATTAATAAATCTAAACTAAACTGACCAATGATTCGTGACGGTACACTCTTCATTTGGCTGCACCCGAAAAAAAAAAAAAAAAAAAAAAAAAAATTAATAATGATCAAACAATAATAATAGGCCCAGTGTTTTTATAAAAAGAGTGAGATAAGCGGCGATCCTTTTCTTTTTTTGTACTAGTATATTTTTTTTTTGTTTTATGAAAAAAAAAAAAAAAAAAAAATATACATATGGGAGTTTTAAGGGGTTGGGTGGGTAAAAGGGGGAGAGATGAATTTTTTTTTTTTTTTTTTTTTTGTTCAGGTGGAAGTGGGTTTGGCGGCTGCTTGAAGATGATGATGATGTTGCTGTTGTTGTTGTTGTTCTTTCAAGGCCTGAATAAGATTTCTGGTTTCTGATTCTTCTTCTTCATCTTCCTGTTCATTTTCATAATAAGCCTTGATGACAGCGTACTCGTCTTCACTCCAATAATAATCACTTTCTGTGTCACTAACTGCAGTGGTTGTTGTGGAAGGTCTTCTTCGTAAAGCATCTTGGGTTGACAGGGACATGATGAATCCCATCATTTCATTCGCTTCTTCATGCTCTCTTACTTCATTGCGTGCGTCCGTTGGGGCTTCTTCTCTTTCTTGATATTGATAGCTCTTACATAACTTTTGGGTCATCAGAAGAACTCATACAAAAAAAAAAAGAAGAGGAGAGAGAAAAAAAAAAGAGAGAGAGAAAACAAGAGAGAGAAAAAAACAAGAAAAAAATTCTCATTTTTGAGAGAGAGAGGGAGAGCCACACAATGGAGTATCGTTTATTCAAACTCCGATTGTCCACTCGCCCTTTCTTGTCAGGCTGACTGGCCTGGCATGACTGGCTTAACCTTGTCCCGTGAGAGAGAGAGAAAGGTAAAAAATACACTTACACACGCATTATTCACATGTGAAAAAAAAAAAAAATTAAAAAATCACACATTTCTTAGGCTCAATTTTTTTTTTTTTTTTGCACATATTTTTTCCCTTTTTTTTTTATTATTCTCATCTAAACGATAATGAAGGACTTTCTTACTCAATTAGCACTTGACCCTAAATACCATGACTTTCTCTCCATTGTAAAAGGTTTCCGTAGCGGTGTTGTTTATGGAGCTAAAGTTCGTTTTCCTCATGCCTTGGTCATGACCATCTTGTTCAAGACGGGCTCGTAAGTTTTACATTGATTTTAGTCGTACAAAAAAAAAACAAAGCAGAAAAAAAAAAAATAATTAACAAATAAAAAAATAAAGTGTGGAGAGTAAAGTGAAGGGCATTTTCAGGGCCACTAAGCAACATGCTCAGAATTTAGGTATCTTTGCTACCATCTATAAGACCTTAATGATTGTTCAGAAAAGAATCAATGGTGGGAAAGAGGCTAGTATCCATCCTTTTATTGCTGGTGTGGTGGGTGGTTACTATGTTTTTGGTGAGAACAACAGCATCAACCAGCAGGTAAACAATTGTTTAACAATATATATGCATTTTTTTATATAAGTATTAAGCAATTTTTTTTTTTTTTTTTTTAGATCATTTTATACTTGTTTTCGCGTGTGGTACTTGCATTGGTCAAAGTGCCCGTCAAGAGACAGATCATTGATGCTCCTCAACACACATATCCAGTCTTTGCTGCTGTGGTTTGGGGTCTTGTTATGGTACGTTGCTACGTGAATTTTTAATCTAGTTCATTCCCATGTCACTGACATTTTTTTTTTTTTTTTTTTTTGTAGTGGTTGTTCCGACATGAACAGGAAACGGTTCAACCTTCACTTCGTGCTTCCATGCAATATATTTATCGTGATTCCGACCATTGGAATTCACTTCGTACACTCTTATGGCATAATAAATAGAGAGAGAGAGAGAATTGGAAAACGGATTTATTATTAAAAAATGGGTTATACATGAATAAGTGTGGGCGAGAGACATTTACAATGATGAGAAAAGTGCTTTGAGGGGGAATATTATAAAAAAAGGGAGGAAAGGGAGGGGTTTTTTTTTTTTTAATCATGTAAGTGGACACGTCTATTCTTTAACAAGGTTGCATTGTTCATATCCAATTCAAACAAATTACGTCTTCTCCTTGTAGTGGGTGTAGCTAAAGGAGCTTCCAAGGTCTTTTGTTGTTGTTGCAATTGTTCAGCTGTTACCGTATAAGCACCAGGTGCAATTCCTTTACCATCATGAACCATTTGTTCTGCCATAGCCATCACCTCTCTTTGAATTCCATTATTGATATGAGGATGATGTTCGTTATTGGAACTCGTATCTGAATCCTCTTCCTCTTCTTCTTCATCATCTTCTTCCGAGATGGAGTCATAACCACCAGCAAAAGGATGAGGTTGATTCATCGCTGTACCACCAGGTGTATTGGCACGCTTGTTCTTCTTTTCTTCTCCCATACGTTGTACGGCATAAGTAATATCCAAAATTTCCTTGATGGAAGTAATACCGGGAGAAAAGACATCTGTTCTTTTGGCAGGTTTACCATTAGGCGTGGTAGGAGCATAGTTCGTTTGACTCTGTCTGTTCTGTTCTTGTTGAGCAGCAGCGGCTTTAGCAGCAGCATTATTCATAGCCAATGTACGAGGATCATTGGACTTTGTTTTGAGTTCAGCAGGTTGATGTTGTTGTTCTGTTTCAACCACAGGACGAGGAGGAGGAAATTGTGACTTGGTAACCCAAGGATGTTGAAAGAATTCCTCGATGGTGTAACGTTTTTCAGGGTCGACGTTGAGAAGATTGGTAATGAGGTCTTTAGCAGCAGGTGTAATAGGATCCCACCAGGGACTCAAGAAAGTGTAATCACCACGCGCTACTTTATGAGTTAAAGCACGAATGGATTCATCGTAAAATGGAGGGAAACCACAGAGAATGGTATACAAGACACAACCAATGGCCCACATATCAACGGATTTGGAATATTTTTGATCGCGCACGATTTCTGGTGCGGTATAACCCACGGTACCACAAGGTGTGAGTGTAGAATTATCCCAAATCACTTTGGAAAGTCCGAAATCTGCAAGCTTGACAACACCAATACCACCACCCCCTGTGCCTTCTATAAACACACCTTCATCCACTTTGTCTTCATCGCCAAAGGGATTGTCTACACCTGTACGCTTTGTCCATGGAATGGGTTCAAAGAGAATATTCTCGGGCTTTATATCACTACATATTGAGAATAGTTTTAGTAAGGATTACGTCATATCATGTAAGCGGCCTTTTTTTGTTTTGTTTTACCGGTGTACAACACCACACTCTTCATGAAGATAACGAATACCTTCAGCGACTTGAACAATGACATGCCTGGCAAGATCTTCACTGAAATAGGTTAATTCGACAATACGATGAAAGAGTTCACCACCTTGACATAATTCCAACACCAAAAAGTAATAATCATCTGATTCGGAGAACTGAACAAGCTTGACAATGTTCTTGTGCTGCATGTTACGCATGATTTGTACTTCCTTAAGAATATTGGCTCGTTCTGTAGCCTTTGTCTTTTTCTTCATGTTTGGATGTAAATGCGATTTGCCAGTCTATATACATATATATATATATATAAAGGTCAGTTTTTATATGTAAGAGAGATTGTAAATAAATCCTTGTTTACCTCGGATGCATCCAATTCTCTCTTTCGGACTACTTTGATGGCTACTTCCTTATCCGTCATTGTATCTCTGGCTTTAAACACATATGAAAACGCGCCTCTAGCAAAAAAATTCATGTGAGTATGTATACAAGTGAAGAATAATAAGATATAAACTTACTCGCCAATCTTTTCTGTGATATCGTAACGTTCTAAACCAGGGTATTGAGGTAAGACCGTCTTACGTTGCTTCTCTTCTTGAACAATACGAGTGGCCACATCCTTATTCTTTTGTTTCTCCTCCGCTGATAATTCTGTAGTGCTCATACTTAGATAAAAAATAAAAAAATAGAGATGAAAAAGTGAAAGAAAAACAAACCTTTAGCAACGGATCTTTTTGGTTTAAATAAACTTTTTATTTGTGCAAGCATTTTTAATGTTGTATTATATATATATATTATTTTTGGGGGGGAATAATAAAGAAGAAAAAAAAAAAAAAAGAGATTAAATCTAAAAAAGAGTTTATAAGCTACGAAAAAAAAAAAAAAAAAAAAAAAAATACGAGCAAATGACGTCGGTATTTCCTTTTTAGTCTTCACTTGACGTCAGTGACGGGGGGAAAAAACAGGGTTTCACAAAGAAAAGTATGTCATTGCCTTTTGTTCTCCTAATCATCTTCTGATCACCCAAGCTTCTTTTTCACCCACTTGCTTAATGTATTTCTTTCGTCTTAGTACTTGAATTAAATAAGAAATAGTTGTTTCATCATGATCACCATCCATTAAAGCCAATACATCCTTGACAGTTAAGAGAATACCAGGTCTATTGTTAAATAAGTCATACACCTTTGTTAATCTGATAGAGGTAGGAGGGGTTCGAAATTGTTCTGGAAAATGGATCAAATTGAATTGTTTGGGAATGAAGGACTCACTACTACCACTCATACTACTACCCACTTCACTTCCATAATACGATGATATCCTTCTTTCTCCCATCATTCCCTCTAAAGGTCTAATCCCATCTGAAAATTCATAGGCTTCTATTTCACTTGTAGGTTGTCTCGACTTGAAAAATGCTTCAAACCTTTCTTTACTCTCTCGATCCTCTACATCCATTGCAAAATTATCTACTTCTTCATCAGACACTCGATATCCCACACTATGCATCGTATTCTCCGTTAAGAGTCGCACTTGTTCTGCAATGGGTGTACCTTGTAATTGTGAATCAGACAGAGTAAAAGGTACCGTACGGGGTGGTGATTGTCGCATCTTTCGAGAATAAGCACTGGATGAAGTCGAAGGTGTATTTCCACCCATATTAAAATGTCGGTCGGTGGGGGGTCGAAGTGGGCTAGAAAACGTGTCCGACATAAAAGGTGTACGACGATACTTTAACCGTTCTGAAAAAGTGTTACCCATCCTCTTTCTCTTTTCTGCAGTCCCACCTGTCCTCTCTAATATCACAGGTCGGTTGGTGGAGTTGGTCGAGAATACTTGTGTGTCATCCTCTAGTATCTGTGACGGCATGTCTCGAATGTGTTGAAAGAACATGGCCCATCCCTAAATGTCTCTTAAGTGTGAATAAGAGAACTCCCCCATGTCACCCCCTGTTTCCCTCTCCTACCTGACTGTTGTCCCAGATCTTTTGAGTAACAGCCGCAAACCGATCCACTTCATGGGAAAGTTGAAGCAAGTTACGATTACAAGTCGAAAAGTTTTCATCAATGTGTTGTAAAGCTGCTGTTGTACGTTGTTGCACTCTTTCTAGTCGTGCATCTAATTCTTCTTCTGTCATTTGTTCCAACGCTTTCTCTGTCATTTTTTTAATGGGGGGTGTGTGATAATAATAACAATAATAATAATAATAAAAAAAGGCACGCGTTCCCGCTGTAAAAAAAAAAAAAAATGATGATTCCCCCCAAACAAGTCACACACACACACACACTGTAATGCATGACGCACATCTTTTTTTTGATTGTAGACATGTGACCTATTTATCTTTCCTACCATGTCTGAAGAATACATCATTTCCGAGTTAAAAAGACGTCAATTATGTACGTCAATACAATCGATCCAATCTCTATCAGGCGGTTGTATTAGTACCGCCCAACGTTATTCTACAGACACAGGGGATTTCTTTGTAAAGGTAAAAAAAAGGAGAGATAATAAATCACATCTATAAAAATCACATAACACACATAATATATATATATATATATAGACAAATTCAGATGCTAAAGCGGAACAATGGTTTCTAGCAGAATCATTGGCTTTAGAACGTATGCATGAAGCTGTACCAGGATTCGTACCACGTCCTCTTTTCTTTTACAGTCAGAGGGATCATCCCGCTTTTATTGTGACAGAATTCATGAGGTTGTCTACGGCAGAAAAGAGACTTCCGGACATGCAACGCCAATTAGGAACATCACTAGCCCATTTACATTCCCATCAAGCACCTCAATACGGGTTTCCTGTCACTTCTTTTTGTGGTACTACCCAACTCAACAATACACCCAACTCAAACTGGTGTGATTTCTTTCGTCATCAGCGTTTACAACCTTTGTTGGATGCGGTGGCAGGTCAGAACCCAGATCTAGACAGGTTAGGTCAGTCGGTCGTCCGTCATTTGGATCATCTCTTGGCAGATATCCACCAGAAACCCTCTTTACTTCATGGTGATTTATGGAACGGCAATTGGGCTGTCAGAGACCATCAGCCAGTGATCTTTGATCCTGCATCCTATTATGGACATCATGAGGCGGAGTTTGGAATAATGAAGATGTTTGGTGGCTTTACTTCAGACTGTTTCGATGCTTATTATGATGTGGCGGGGTGTGATGAGCCAGAGGAGGAACGTTTGAGGTTGTATGAAATGTATCATCATTTAAATCATTTTTTCATGTTTGGTGAAGGGTATGACACAAGCTGTGTAAGTCTGATGGAGTCCCTTCTCTAATAATAAATTTATTATGTACGACCCTTTTGTTGAGAAGCACAAAGTGTGGGTACTTGGACGATAGTACTCATGTAATGCAAATGCGTTTTAAAAAAAGAGTATATGTGTGTGTGTGTGTGTGTGTGTGTGAGAGAGAGAGAGAGAGAGAAAGAAATGTATACATAAATATATATATATATGAGAGAAAGATGTGCATGCAAGTGATGATCTTTTTTTTTTTTTTTTTGCTTTGTTTAATCACATGCTTATTCAATTTAAGAATTAAAAAACTTTGTGTTTAAAATAGTGTGTGTGTATGGGGGGGGGGAGTGCTTTAATACAGGAATGTGATATGTACAATTAATAAAAAAAGAGAAATAAATAAACAAACAAACTAATCAGAGTAAGGTTCAAAAGTGGTAATAGATTGAGATCTGCGTTTAAAGCGATCATAGTGTCTCTTGAGTGAATTTCTTCTTCCCTCTAAAAATCCCGTGTCGGAATCTGTTTCGACCATACCGTGCTGGGAATAATCAAAGTTTAAGAATTCATCTTCCAACTGCATTCGATATCTCGCTTCTTCCGTGACAGGGTTTAATACATCCATACTACTACTAGTTTTGACAGCTGAATGTCGTTTATTGTGAGAGATCAACCCATCCTCCGTAAACAGTCTATACTGAGTCTATAAAAAAAAAATTATGAGTATATACCAGAATAAATGAAATGGAAAATACGCACTGTGGTAGGCTTATTGGGTGGGGTCAGCTGCTTCTTTTCTAATAAATCCCAATCCAAACCTCGAAACCAAGGATGCATCTTGAATTTCTCAAATCCATCCGTGTTGCACCCCAACCGATGGAAGGGCGATTTGTCCAGCAACTAATAAAAGTTTGATGTTGTTAGGTAAGAAAAAAAAAAAAAAGAAGAGTGAATACTTTACACCGGTGATGACGTTAATACAGTCTTTTGATACAATCTCATACACATTGTCAGGAAAGACGGGCGTATGATGCAATATGGAATGAACTAGAGCTTCTTTGGATGAGGCTGTAAATGGACGCTAATAGATAATAGAGAGTGAATATAAATTGAAACAGAAAAGAGGTTTTATTGTGTGTTTCAGTTGTATTGTTTACCATGCCAAATAAGAGTTCGAAAGTAACAATGCCTAAACTCCACCAATCGACGGAGGTTGAATAACCTTTTCTGGCGAGTATTTCGGGTGCCATGTAAGCGATGGTACCCCCTTTTGACCAAATCCATGGTTGACTGGGAGATAACTGAGTGGCGATATTAAAATCAGCGAGATGAGCATATCCTTTAGCGTCAGTGAGAATATTTTCTGGTTTGATATCTCGATGAACGATTCTCTTTTTATGGAGATAGCCCAAGGATAAGGCCAAAGTGGCAACATGATGTCGTACTTGTAATTCATTAAATCGTTTAGGGTCATTTTCGAGTTGTAAACGTAAATCGCCGGCCAACATGAGATCAAGTGCCATAAACAAGGTTTCATCATCTTGAAAGGCATAACGCATATTAGCAATGTAAGGGTAATCGATGTGTTCGAGTAAGCGACGTTCGGATAGGATGTTGCCTACTGCCTTATCCTTGATGATTTGTGTCTTATTCATGTATTTAAGTGCATAGCGTCGTTGTGTCTTTTTGTGTTGTACAATCCGCACTTTACCAAATCCACCTTTTCCAATGATCTTGAGTACTTGGAAATGATTTAATTCCGGTCCTTTTTTACATATTAAAAATCGTCCGTTAATTTTCTTTCTCTCTCTCTTCTTATCTCTATTTTCAATCTCACCTCCGCTTTCGTCGATTTCTTCTTGTTTACAGCATAAAGCACCCATTTTTATGTATATATAGAACAAAAGAAAAAAAAAAAAAAGGTACAAAAGAGAGAAAAGAAAAAAAAAGGAGGGAAAGTTTTTTTATATAGTACAGAAAAAAAAAAAAAAGTTGTTACAATCCATTTATTTGAAAACCGCACCAGTTACATTTTCTCTTCACACACACACACACACAAGCTTCTTTTTTTGTCTTTCCTCATCAAGGTCCCCTTTTTTTTTTTTTTTTTTTTTTTTACTCCATGGAGAGATGAAGAAAAGGAGGGGGGGGGGGGAAGAAAAAAAGAGAGAGAAAAAAAAAAAGAAAAAGGTTTTAGGGAAAGCGCGAAAGAAAGTTTCACTGCATAAGAGATTGTCTGTGCCTAATTATATATAAAAGGCGCGCGTTCCTTTTTTTTTGATGGGGGGTGTATGAGCTGACATAAGAAAATCTCGAGCCATAAAAATAATTTTTTTTTTTTTTTTTCACATGCAGTGGCAAGTCTCAACAACTAAATCTGAGTTTGCATTAAATAGCTTTCAAACCCCCAATTAGGGTTTTTGGGGTGGGGGGTTTATCTTTATATAAAAAAAAAAAAAAATTTGTAATTTATTAATTTTTTCTTTTTTTATTATAATTAAACAAACAATGAACGAAGAAGGTAAAAAAAAGAAAAGAAAAATAATAATAATGCTCCCAATAAACAATAACACACACACACACACAAAATAATTGTTTAGTGCTGTCAAAGTTAAAGTCTGTGCAGTGGAGTTGGCCCATGGTGTTGGTGTCAGTCTTGTCATTCTTGTTAATCTACCGTCATTACGGTGGTTATTATTACCGTTCCACCATGGCCAAAGTCTTACTCTTTTTTGTCTCTGTCTATGGCTTTATTATTGCCTGTATTCTCACTCCTCTTCGTTGTACCCATCTCATCAATTATTCCGTCGCTAAAGTCATGCGTGCTACTTCTCAATTCTGGACTGGCTTAGAAGTCGATTGTGAAGGCCTCGAGCTACTGGATCAAATCAAAGGTCCTGCTATCTATGTCTGCAATCATCAATCCTCTTTGGATGTCATGCTCATTGGTGTCGCTTATCGTAAAAATACCTCCATTGTTGCCAAAAAGGAACTCAAGTCTTATCCCTTCTTGGGCTGGTT
This sequence comes from Mucor mucedo, assembly GCF_025094135.1. NCBI lineage: Eukaryota > Fungi > Mucoromycota > Mucoromycetes > Mucorales > Mucoraceae > Mucor > Mucor mucedo. The sequence continues at coordinate 159,370 of NW_026252361.1, read as the reverse complement.
TAGTAAAGTAGCTTCATAGGATCGCTTTGATTCTCTGTTTTATTAACAATTCACCTCCTGTGTAGTGACCATGAGTAATGCCATCTTTTTAGATAGAAAGAACAGAGACAGTGCTGTCAAGGAAGCCAAACAAGCAGCTGCTGATATTCACAAGAAGGGGGTAAAATTTAGAACATGTGTCAAAAAATACAATGATGACTGATTTTTTTAAAAATGTAACAGATCAATGTTTGGGTATTCCCTGAAGGAACTCGTGGACATGAATCTGAAGTCACATTATTACCTTTTAAAAAGGGACCATTTTACATGGCAGTACAAGCTAGAGTACCCATTGTACCTGTCGTCCTTGCCAATTACTACAATCTCTATAGTGCTAAAGAAAAGCGATTTAACCCTGGTACCGTCAAATGTCGTATCTTACCCCCTATCTCTACAAAGGATGTCTTGGAGGAATCATCCGAGGTTCAAAAGTTGGCTGATAGCTGTCGTGAGCAAATGTTGATCGCTCTTAAAGAAATCAGTCCACAAAAGAAGGCAGACAAATAAAAATATATAAATAAAAAAAATAGACTTTTTTTTTTTTTTTTTTTTTTCCTGTTTATTTTGGGCCAACAACATGAAACGCGGGAGAGAAGTGATATGATAAAAATATATCTCTTTCTCTCTCTCTCTCTTTCTATCTCTCTCTCTCTCTGTCTCTCGTCCTAGAGTTGAATTTGATTACGGGAATTAAACTTGTGAACCAACATCTACAGGCAGACAGAAAAAGAAAAAGGGTTAAGTATACATGTGTGTGTGTGTAAATGAAAAAAGGGGGGGAAGCTTTTACCTGGCAACCGCAGAAACCAAGGAAACAGGCATAGACAGCAGCAGCAGTGAAACAGGCCTTGGCCGTCATCTTTGGGTCGTCAGGGTCAGAAGTAAATTCTGTCAAAATCTCTACTTCAGCATCAAACGCCATGCCGAGAACAATCTACACAAAAAGGGAGGCGGGAATAAAAATTAATAAAAAAAAAAGCGTGTTTGAAATAAGAAAGAGATGGATGCATAAAAAGAGAGATGATGTCAACTTACAAGAAAGAGGATACCACAAAAGGATAACAGACTACAACACGTAGCATAACCAGGACTAACAAAAGTCTTCATTTTTAAAAAGTCTTTCTAAAAAAAGAGGGGGTAGGTAACAAAGCGAAAAAAAGATGCTTAAACAACAAAAAAAAAAATCTAAAACCCGTTTAGACAAACTGAACGACGTCACAGATGACGTTTATGAGTTCTTTTTTTTTTTGTTGAATCTTTTTTTTTTGTTTCTCCCGCCCTTTTTCTTATTTCAGCTCTCTCTCTCTCTATATATATATAAAAAAAAACTTTTTTTTTTTTCAACACTATAAAAAAAAAAAAAAGTGCAGATTGTCCTTTTTTTTTTTTTTTTTTTAAATAACTTCTTCAAACAAAACAATTAGAGCAAGATACTTGAACAAGTGGCATTGACTTTGATTGCAGGAAGATATTCTTCACGTTTGCAAGCAACAACTTTTATTAAACGCAATAGCCAATGGGCACGACTAAAAGTCGTAAATCTAGGCGGAATAACTCGAGACCAACTGCCTATACTTTCTTATCCAACATTGCACTCGGAAGTGAAAAGAAACCCCCGTCACCACCACCATTGTCGTCCCAAGAACCACAGGATGACTTACAACTCGCTTACCTCTCCCACAACATACACTACGTTGACGACACCCCTCTCGGCGGTAAGTAATTCCACACACCACCACCACATACCACCACCTTTTATTAACCCTTTTTTTTTTTTTTCTCTCTCCCTTTTCATTCAGCTTCTTTGCACTCATCCGACAGTAGCTGCTTTTCAGCCGACGAAGACCAAACCACCACCTTACCTACTGAGACCCACCCTCGAACGCATTCAACAACCGCTCCACCCGTTATAACATCCAATGCGCTGGATATCTCACAACAAAAGAGAACCAAATACCTCATCCCTAAGCGCAATCCCTCCGAAAGCAGCAACGAGAGTCATCATAAACTCACACGCGAGGACAGCGAACGTCCCATTGCATCTGAGAAAATCAAGAAAAAGTCGGCTCACGGCGAAAAAGAGGTTTTTTTATTTGTTTTTAATTCATTCATTGGATTTATTTTTTTTTAACATTTTTATATTTTAATTTTAAAAAAAAAAAGCATGGCCACAACGCAATGTCCATCATGTCCGTATTCCGCTATTACACGGACAAGATTCGACATTCATCAAGTAAGCGAAAGACCTTTGATCAGTCCGCTCATCGTGGCTACGTGTAAGTCATTCATGAGTATATATACAATACAAAAAAAAATAACTGACACACGGAGAATGTGTAGACAGCAACAACTTGAGAGCCATGACGGGCACAAATACCGTCGAGCCAATTCCTATGCTCATTACCTGAACACAACGGGTTCCTTACTGTAAATTGTAGAAACACACTCTCCCACAATGAAGAACAGAAACTAACATTTTATAAAAAAAAGTAGTGATGATACCACGGTGGAACAACAACTTACAGCGGATTCGTATGACCCGTATTTCCTAGATGATGACACGTATGGTAAATATGGTCTAGATCCAAGCTCATTGGTAAGTGATAAAATAAAAAAAATTTTAGCGTGTCTATACTAACATACCCCACCAAAACGCAGGGAACGTTGACGAATGGGATGCGACCGTCTGATGTAAAACGAGAAATGAATGAACAGTTTCGACAAAACCACCCACAATTGTCACCCGAGATCACGCTTTCAAAGATACGAGCGATTAAGCTTCACTTGTTTGAGATTGGCAAAGGGCTTGATCTGGAAGTATCCAGTGTAGCGCATGCGTATGTCTATTTCGAGAAATTGGTGGTGAAAAATATGGTGACAAAAAAGAACCGTAAACTATTGGCTGCCTGTTGTCTCTTTTTAGCAACCAAAGTGAATGAGGCGAAAGGGACATGGTTTCAACCGTTGCTAGAGGCGATGGATGATGAATTGGGTGTGGATGCGAAGGAAATTCATGAGCATGAGTTTGCGGTATTTGCTGATCTGGAATTTAATCTGTATGTACCTCGAAGAGAATTTATGCCTCATTTCGAAAATATCTTTCGACATTTAGAATACAAGAGCATTGGAGAATATTTAAATAATTCGACTTTTTTTGAAGTCCATCGACGCATGTAGTTTTTTTTTTTTTATTATTTACACAAAAAAAATAAAATATATCTATATATATATATATATATATAAACATTATTTTATATGATGGACGGAAGAAGAAGAGGAAGAGTTGGAGGAAATAGCAAGTGGTATAATCGTGGTTGTATTACTATTTAAACTAATAAAAGTATCCATCTCTCTTCGTGGAACGGGATGATGCATTGTTCCCAACAGTTTCAATTTTCGAAAGAATTTACTCACTCTTCCTCGTTCAGTCTTCGTCGTGGGTTCCTTAAGACTATGAGCAGAGCTACTTTCACCAATCATCTTGTGTACAGCTTCCTTTTCATCTTTGGCAGACAACCATTGTTCCATCGCAGCAGCTGATTCACCCATATCGTCCAACTCTTGCACAACCGGTGCTTCTTCTCCATGACCATGATGATGATGGGCTGGATCCGGTTTAGAACTGAGCAAGAATACACCGTAAATTAATACTCCTATTCCAACAAAGACTAGAATAATAGCCCATGGAGGATAGTTTCCAATCTCGTCCAGGTAGATGATGGTATTCACAAGACCCACTGCAGTATAACTACCATAAAATACAGGGACTACCACTACGGAAGAGTAGAGTTTAAGGGCTGTATTTAAGCAATAGACCTAAAATGAATAAATTATGAGAAAAAGGGAGGAGGAAGAGGAGGAGGAGGAGGAGGAGAGACAAAAGGGATATATAATAATAATAATAATAATAATAAAACTTACTTGAAGAACAGCAGTGACGAGTAAAGCCAAGAGGATGAACCTGCTGACATTATCGTTAAACTGATTTACCTGAGATTGCATGGACAAGGTAAATAGTTTGACACCACTTTTGGCCAAGAGTAAGGTTTCACTGGCCAAGAGACCACCTTCGATACTAAACATCAAGCCAACGATATGCTTCATTTTCTTTTGGTTCATGGTAGCAAATACTTGACTCTTGCGCTTCCTGGATTCATCTGAGATGGCCCAGTTGGACCAAATAGAGATAGTTAAACCACCAAAGGCAATGATATTGAGAGCACTAAAGTAAATGATAAAGATGGGTCTGACAAACTTGACTTTGAGACTTTCCAGAGAGATGGATTCTTCGGCTAAGTTTTTAAGTAGTTAGTAAATAAAGGAAAAGGGGGAAACAGATAAAAAGGGGGTTTAAAAAGAGTATACATACGGTCATCACCATTGTACATGCCTCCAAATACAACAATCCATATTACAGATGCAACAACGACGCAAGTACCGAGAACGTCCTTTCGAGTGATTTTGGTATTGACGAGTAATTTTGCAAAGATAAAGTTGAATATTAAGGCCACACTTCCAAGCGGTGCAACCCACTACAAATCACAAGTTTTGGATAAAAAGCGAAAATAAATATAATATATATATATATATATATATATATATATACAGATAGAAAAAGAGAGAGAGAGAGAGAGAGAGAAAAAAGAGGTTTTTTTTGGTGAATAAGATATATATGTAAATAGAGGCTCCTTTTTTTTTTTTTTATTTACTTGAGTTTTTAAATAATCTAGATTAAGAAAGAAAAAATGAGAGAGAGTAAGAGATCAGTTGTTTGTATTTATTAGATGTACAATAAACATACTTAATGCGATTGTGCTACCAATTAATTGACTGGCAATGTATGTATAAAGACCTAAATGCCATAAAGGTCTTCCACAATCACCTCGTTGGTGGTCCTTTTTGGATTCTTTTACATGATCTAGTTTCAAAATATTTAGACCAAGTGCATCCATAAATGAAGCACCTAGTTCAAAAAGTCATCAGAAAAAAAGATAAAATCACAATGATCCCCCCTCAAGAACAAACCTAGAGAAACAAAGATTCCAATAACAAATCGTATAACATTCTCTTCTGTCCCCATACTACTATTATATATATATATATATATAAAAAGAGAAAAAGGAAGAAAAAGAAAAAAAAAAAAAAAAGGAAGAAGAAAAAAAAAAAAAAGAGGAAAAAACAAAGGAAAAAGAAAAAAAAAAAAGAAAAGAGAGGATTTTTATGTAAAATGTTTGTTGTAAATAAATAAAAAGGAAAAAATAATAATCACAATACAAATGTAATGCATGATCGCCACTATATCATATATATTCCTTCTAATAATAGCACATATTGATTACTTTTTATCACGCACACACACTCTCTCTCTTTCTATTCCTGTATTTCATTACATATCCCTCTTCCCAAATAAATACATGATTATTTTAGTTGAGACCATTTTATTTCAATTAAAAATTACATTATAAAAAAAAAAAAAAAAAAGAAAAAAAAAAAGAGAGAGAGTAGCGAGAGAGAGAGAGAAAATTATTATGAGAGAAGAAAAAAAAACGAGGGGGTGAACAAATAGTAGAGAGCTTAAATTAAATGGAGGAGAAAAAGAGAGAGAGAGGGGGGGGGGGGTTAGATAAATAATAAAGAATAATAATAGGAAAATAATAAGAATAATAATAATAATAGGGTTAAAATATATTTGAAGAAGAAGAAGGAGCATACAACTGTTGGTTAGAAAGTGTCAAGTCATCCACATCTTCATCCTCATCTTCATCAAGAACAGGTGGTCCATCCATATTCTTTTCTAAATCAACAATCGCATTAGGTGCTCCATCCATGTAATTCACACTGTTACGGTTACTACGGCCATGTTCTTCACGCAACCGAAGTGTTGTTTTACGACTCAGTCCATATGGCTCAGGTGTTTCCTTCCCTTCCACCTGCTGCTGCTGTTCTGTTTCTTTTTCTTCTTCTTCTTCCACTACCACCATGACCGGCTGTACTTCCTCCTCCTCCAAAACGGGCACTTCATCTTCAATCATGCGAGGTGCAGCATCCCCGTCTTTTGTGATCCAGAAAATATATTCAAATTCACTCATAAACAAGTTAAAAATTGTAGCAGGGATACCCAGTGTAGGAGAGAACACAATGCTCACATTACGCATCGTCATCTTGTTGATATCCGAATGTTGCACCACACGAATCAAATGGGCTGTCAAGGCTCTCAACAAGGTATAATTCGAAAGTGGTAACACAGACACCAGTCTACCCAACTCATTCACTCGATCTTTGCGATCCAGCAGATCAATCACATGCAGGAAATCCATCCGATGCTCTCTTGTCAGTACACTGGTAGGTAATTCACGCAACCACATCTTGAGTAGTCCAGCCACCACATGCACATCATAATCATCCTTGGCCGCTAATATATTCACATCTCCCTCTTGATTGAACTTTTCTCTCAAGGCCTTCATTGTCGAATTACTACCACTGAGACGATACAGTCCTTCCTCTAACACTGCATCCATCGCATCTAGATATTCAATACAACGGTACACCACCGCTGGTAACTCGTATCCTTCTGACACGCGAGAGATACGCACCGCTTCTTCTAATGACACACCAAATACTTGTTTGGCAGGTTTAGGCAAAGGTACATCTTCGTATTTCTTGGATCGTTCACTTTGTTCATGCGATGTACGAGATAAAAATCCACGTAATCCTCCTCCTCCATTACCACTACCACCTCCTCCTCCTCCACCGCCTCCTCCTCCACCTCCTCCTCCATTGTTCGTGCTGAGATTCGTATGACTTCCAGAAGCTTGATCATGAGTAGTAGCCGAGGCTGACTGCGATGGTTTAGGAGGTCCATTCTGTTGTTGTACCTGTCCCTCTGTATTACTAAATAACATCTTCTTTCCCCAAAAGGTCATACGATGTGCCTTGTTTCTAGCCTTTTTCTCAGGTTCACTTTCAGACACAGGAGGTTCCTCTACCTGTGGGTAGGTAATTGTGGGTGATAAAGCACGATTGTAAGCATGTGGGTTTAAAAAGTCTTCATTCGCCAATTGTTGCTCAGTGGTGGCAGAGACCAGGTTACCCATTGAACTACGACGTACGATGGTGGGTCGAGGTGCTTGTAAACGTGCATGGGATGTGTTACCGGATTGATCCAAACTGGTACGATCATGGTAGGACCAAGTTGCGTTGGGTGACACGGAATTAGAAGCGGGTACAGTACAAGAAGAGTCTGTGCTATCGCTTGAAATGGAAGGTGTGGGTTGACTGTATTTAGGATGTGAAATGGCCATACCAATGGTGGAAGGATCTTCCACCATCACTGTGGAGGAGCATGGGGTAGACGTCAATTTATCCATATCGGCAGCAGTTGTACTGCTCATGTCGAGTTTACTAATGGGTGTAGCGGAAATAGCACGAATCTCTCCTTTACTTAACTTTCGGGGTTTTTCTTCCTTGTTCTTCTTTTTAGAGGAGGACGTGGTGGTGGTAGAAGAAGACGATTTGGTGAGTGGGATAGCGTCTTCTTCAATATGAATGTTCTCGAGTAAAGCATGAACCCAATCATCACGATCATCATCGGAATTAGCACATAGAATATGACGGACATGATGCGTAGAACCAACACGTTTTTGTTCCACAATTAAGAAGGCGTGTCGATATACACTATTGTATTCTTCCGATGCAGGAGAAGAACCAGGCATTTGTCGACCGATTTGAGCATTGGTTAAACGAATGGAGCCAAGCTGAGTTCCTTCCTTCTACATGCGGCCAAAAAAAAAAGGGGGGGTTGCACGAGATGTTTAATTAAAAAAAAAAAAAATGTGTGTGTGTGTGTAATAATAATAAAAAAAGACTTACGGATTCATAGTATTCAAGAATATTTTCGTTCAAGACAAAGTAACGAGTTTTCCAACCTCCAAAGTTCTTGCCTCGTTTGGTGAGATAACCTTCACGCTTTTGGCCGACAGTTTGATAGATATTGGAATCAATGATGTTTGTACAGAGGAAAGTACAGATATCTGTGGTATCTTCCATGGGTAATGAAAGCATATGTTGTAAGTATTGTTCCAGGGCCACTTTACGTTGATCCACCTTGGTAGGTGCATTATTTGAGAACAAGGCCTTGTCGGGTAATTTACCCAACCTACTTGAAACCGCACGATTACGTTGTGTTTTCAGCTAAAAAAGATTGTACATATGAGTGATTGATATAAATGTAGATGGCACACGAGAAAATAAAATAAAATAAAAATAAAAATAATGTACCTTGGAATCTAAACTTAAAAAGTCTGAATATAACTTCTCTACTCGCCATTGTTCCTCAAAGTGTCGACTGGTAGATTCATCCTCATCATAGGAACCGACGGACAAGATGAAAGAAATGACTTCTTTGCCTTTATCATTGGGTTTAATATTGGAGCCGACCACTTTAATAGAGACATGAGAGAGGTTGTGGAGTAAGATGCGTTGCTTTTTGGATAAGGGATCCTCGAGATCCTCCTCGATTTCATCATCATACTGATACTTGGAATAGAGTGTACTTTCACGCTTTTTTTTGTTGCTTGTTCGAGGTGGTGGGATGGGAGGAGAAGCGACACGCATGGTGGGATCATGCTCGAGAGCAGCTCTTGCAGGAGGCATCATTGAGTCTCGTTGACGTGATGTCTTTCTTACCTCGAGTGAGGAAGAGGATTTAGAAGGCGAAGGTACAATGAAAGGCGAAGGATTTCTTGTGCTGGGAGAAGGTAAAGGAGCACTATCTTTACGTCTTGTGGTATGAGGACCAGGTGCAGGAGAGCCAGGTGAGGAACGACCGTTCATGTCCTCCACGCGCATCAAAGATTCGGGTTCAAACACAACTTGACCCTCTGACCTGATATAATCGTCTGCTTTTTCCTTGAGAGGTCGATAAGGTGAACGAGGAGGAGGCATGGGGCTGGTGGTGGGAAGCGTAGTGAAGTTGAAGGCTTCCGTGTCACTGCTATTGGGAGTAGGAGTAGAAGCATCATCTGCTTCTACAATCTCTTGTAGTGCTTGAGGTGAGATGAGTAAAGAAGTGACACGTTGCTTTCGAGTCACTTCCTTTTCTAGAGAACTAATGTGGTCTTGTAAACCATCTCTTTCTGCTGAGAGTCGAACATTGTCTTTTTGAAGGTTTTGAATCATGACTCTTTGCTTTTCAATAATCTTCCATAGTTGATCGTTTTGTGAACGTAAATGGGGAATCTCGTCTTGTCCATAGTTGATGACGGGTGGTTGTGACATTGTACACTTAAGTAGAAGAAATTAAACAACAAGGGAAGGGTATAGTATTAAAAAAAATAAAAATATGAAAATTTGACAACTTTTTTTTTTTTTTGGTTGGTTGGTAGGTTGGTTGGTTGGTTGGGGGAGGAAAGGGAGGTAAGTGTATAAAAGGGAGCGTCAAAAAAAAAAAACAAAAACACACACAAACACACACTATAAGACACACACAATGGGCAAAAAAAAAAAAAAAAAAAAAAAAAGATGTAAAAAAATAAAAATTAATATGTAACAAAGAAGGGAGAAATAAATATATAATAAAAAAACGAGGAGGTTGAATAGGTTTAAAAAATGCTAAAAGTCGTACAAATGTTGTGCAAGAATTAAATAGCGTCTCTTTCTGTCTCTTACTCTCTCTCTCTCTCCTCTTCTTTTTTTTTTATTTTTTATAAAAAATCGAGAAAAAAATCGGAAGTTTTGTTCAGTTCTTTTTCTTTCTTTACTCAAAAAAAAAAAAACCATGGAAACAAACATGTCAAAGGAGAAGGCGTGTTCTCCTGAAGAAAATGTGCTAATCTCGGATAGTTCAACTACTATTGCGGTACAAATCACCGTGTCACCCAAACTAACTAATAGTAATTTATTTCGATCATTGAATATCCCACGATCAAATTCGCTTGATAACAGCAATTATTGTCACACCCATCACCATCACGATCCAGATGCTGTTGCTACTGCTGCTGCTGCTGCTGCCGCCGCCTTATCTAGATCAAATTCGTTAAATGGCGCTATCTTGGATAGACAAGTATCCACAGATGATTGGGAAATATTACTTTCCACTACCACAAAGGATGATCTTCTGTACCCTGATATGTCGCGTACAACTGTTGAACCTCCCAACATATTAAGTCACGAAATACGCATACCTAACCAATATGGTACCATACACGCTTTAACCGTAAGAGGTTCAACCATCGTTATCGGTACCTCTAATTATGCCATCAAATCATTTCAGATTCACGAACAAGGGGACGCTTTATTTAATCATACCACCATTTCCAACAACAGCATCAACAGCAGTAATAGCAGCAGCAATAACAATAACAATAACAGTAGCAGCAGCAGCAGTAGTAGTAGTAGTAGTAGTAGTAGCAGCAGTAGCAGTAGCAGTAGCAGCACTAACAGCAATAACGAGACTTCTTCTGACATAATTCGATCTGTATGCTTTTCTCCTGCCATCCATCCCAACGATGATAATAAGATTGTGTGGGCGGGCACAGAAACGGGCTCTATATTAGCGATTGATATCGAAACGAATAAGGTACTAGTGAAACGGATGGCAACGCATAGCCATCCCATCACGTTTATACTTCGACATCGTAATACTGAATTATGGACGATTGATGCTGGAGGTAATTTGAATATCTGGCCTGTATTTCCCAATAAATCGAATGCGAGTTCGACGACGATCAACCTATTGAACACGATGCCAACGCGGTATCTATTGGCGCCCAACTTAAAAACCGCCATTTTGGCGATTAAGAAATCGGTGCTTTGGTGTTCTGCAGGACGATCTATTCTCAAGTTGGATCGATCAGAAAATGTGTCGATACCCCTGATACATATCTCGTCTGATCTCGGAGATATTATTCGATTGGTCCTCATTCCTTTTCATCAACACCAGATTTATGCCTTGCATTCGGATGGGAAAATTACTGCGTGGGATCTGGTCTCGTGTCAACGTGTCAAGTCTATCGTCATTTCTTCCGTTGATAAACTGACTTGTTTGGCTACCGTGGGGGAGTATTATTTATGGGTGGGATATAATAATGGTACTATTGCTATTTATGATACGAGAGTGGACCCTTGGATTGCTCTTAAAATATGGAAAGCACATCGAAACCCCGTTACTAAACTACAAGTTGATGATTTCTCCATGGCTGAAACAGTGGCCGTGGTAAGTATGGATTCTGCGGGACATTTGGCTATCTGGGATGGTCTCTTGACCGATGACTGGTTTGGTAAGGGCATTTATTTTTTAAAGATAATGAACCCTGTTTTAATGTCATATTTTTTTTTTTTTAAAAAAAAAAGAGGAACAAATGTTGGCCAATGTAGCAGAATATTCAGATTCCAATGAAACAAATTTAATGATTTGTTCCTGGAATATGGGTGCAATTAAACCCGAAGCTCTATCCGACGTAGACAAGGAAAAGATCCATGAATGGTTAAACGGTATGACTGACCCAGATATAATCATGATTGGAATACAAGAAATAGTTGATCTCGGTTCCAAGACAATTACCGCGAGTAATAAAAAAAAAAAAAAAGTTTCTATCATTTGTTCTATAATTAATTTTTTTTTTTTTTTAATTTTTTTATTTTTCTTTGCATCATTTTTTAAAAAAAAAAAAAGAATCGTTATTAAACCTGAGTAAAAAGATTGATACGATACAAGAAGCCGATGAATTGTTAACTCACCGATACATGTTATGGCATGATTATTTTATCACGATTATCTCTACTAACTTTGGTAAAGGGAAATACGAGATTATCAAGACAGATCAAATGGTAGGCCTCTTCAGTTGTATCTTCTTAAAGACCGATCATCTCAAGCGTGTGCGTCAATGTGATTCCACCGTTGTCAAGACAGGATTTCGTGTGATGACGAAAGGATTGCACGGAAATAAAGGCGGGATTGCCACTCGGTTAATTTTGGACGATACGTCGCTATGCTTTGTCAATTGTCATTTAGCCTCGGGTCAATCGCATGTACTGCAACGTAATCTTGATATCGAAGGTATAATTACCTCTGCACGCTTCCCCGCTCTTCACGATGGTGGTGATGAGGAAAATAATGTATTCACTCGTGAAACGGATGGCACCGGTATCTTGGACCATGAAACTTGCTTCCTAAGTGGGGATTTAAACTATCGTATTGCCATGTCGCGAGAACAGGTACTGGGCTTATTATCCGAAAACAGCAACAACAGGTTTGAAGCCTGGGAGACGCTACAGCGAGAAGATCAGTTAAAACAACAACAGGTGCTGAATCCCATGTTTCGATTGTTCAACTTTAAGGAGGCACCCATCTTATTTGACCCGACGTACAAGTACGATCCTACTTCAGATATGTATGACAGTTCAGAAAAGAAGCGAATACCTGCCTGGTGTGATCGTGTGCTGTATCGAGCACCAAGTGCTTTAACCAATGTTTATTACCGTCGTCACGAAGTAAAAGCATCCGATCATCGACCGATCAGTGCAGGATTTACGGTGCCTGTTAAAACCATCCTTCCAGAGAAGAGACAACGTGTAAAGGCACGCATTCTTTTTGAATGGCAAACCAATATGGTTCGACTCTTGAAAGAGAACAAGGTGCGTTATGTCATTCATTACGACCTGTGTGATGAAAATGAGGCTCAGGATAGACTTGAAAAAGCTGATTGGGATGTGGAGAAAGTTGTGATGGATCTTTACCATGACAAGGGCAGTTACATTTTGTGACAATAATAATCATAAAAAAAATCAATCACTGCTGTGCAGATGTAAACAAATAAAAATTATTTTATCTGTTAAAATATCGTTTTTCAATTGGCTTTATACCACGGTTAGATAGATAGTACCAATTGAATAACAAATCAAGCAATCTATACAGTAGCAATTTTGTTTCTTAATACGGAGAATTTCGCAGCTGTGCTCACTGAAAAGAAAAAGGAAAACAACAAAGCGAGGTTACTTTTTGAAAAATGAAATAAATTCATATATTCCCAGCAGGGTCTTTTTGTACAACTGTATTAACTTATGAATCTGTTTATTTTTTTAGTTTATAATTTACGCATCATTGAGAGGTAGGACTGGATGAAACAGAATGGTGTGGAAAACAATAGTTAAAGTAGGTATTAGTCTGAAGGAGGAATCAAGAACTATGGGATATTATCACATTGTATAGAAGTACTATTGACTATAGTATTTAACTGCATGCAAACTACTTGGATCTTCGGTAAAAAGCTTTTCTACAATTGAAAACCTTTAAACGTCCAGGATCTTCTAATAGCTGCTTACAATCATACACAGTCATTTCGTTGGTATAAGGAAAGAGATCAACTATAATTTTTTTAATTTGTGTCTTTTCACTATTAGAATATTATTAGAAGCTACCTTTTTCTTTTTTTCATTGTTTTTTTTTTACCTTAAGAATTCCTTTAAGTCCAAACAGTTTGTGCTAAGGCCGGCATAGTCCAAAGTGGCCAAACAAACTTTGATTTCTGAAGCTATAAATTTTATCAAGTCTACAAGAAGTAAGGATTAAGTGTTTATTAAATATGTAAATACATGATAGGCTTTACCTTGAGTGCTTCCTTCAACATCAATCTCGTCCAATAATGTGTGTTGATTTTTATCTCTACTTTGCATAGGATCGGAAGCTTGGGAACAAGGAGAAGCAAAAACCACATCTACCAACGATCTTTCTTTAAGATTTAGGCTCATAGTTTTTAAAAGTTGGCGCCTTCTATCATCAGGCTCTTTGCCAGGCGACTTTCTGATATACCCTATGATTTTGTAGCCCTCCTCTTTAAGTTTCTTTATATAATTTTGGTATGATGGAAGATAGTTGTTAATCTTATAAGCAACGTCATCTACACAGCTATATCTTAGTGGACACTTATTTAGGTATTTTGAAGGGTCCTTACCAAGATAGTCATGTGAATCTTTTAATGAAAGTCGTATCTTTTCAACCATATGCTTTCTCAATCCACTTTGGGAAATGCTAAACCCTTCAAAAGAGGAACACAGTTCCTCTCTTGCCATGTCAATGGTAATACACGGGTTTTTGTCCACTAACTCGGCAAGAAACACAGTTTGCTGTGCCGTGATCTTACAACTGTTTGCTCGCTTTGCCCCGCCTATTTTAGAAGGCTTCTTTAAACAGCCGATAGGAATCACGGTTCCATCACTTTCATTCCACTGTTTCGATATTTCATAGGCTGTAGAGCGTGGGATAAAACAACTTTTGGCATGTTTAGCAACACTGTGGACTTCTTCTTGCATAAGCTGAAGAAACATTCTAATATTATTGGGCCCATAGTCCTTATAACCAGAAATATCTAGAACTCCGTATTTTTTTTTCAAACGTATTTTTTTTTATACCACTTACAGGAATTCTAGCTAAGGCCAGCAGGCCAGTATGATCAAACCTATTTACAGTCCAATCCCAGCCATTCACGGTCTGTGAGTTCAAAAAACTCAAGAACCCTGCCTGGGAGGTCGCCCTCCTATAGCAAAGACTAGCCGCAGCCGCAATATCGCAATAAATCTTTTTCAATTCAGTGTCTTTTCAAAGAAACAAGAGTCACTACTAAACAAACCTTTTTACTTTATCCGTTACTTTCATTTACGATAGAAAAAAAATTATGTTAAGGGAAAAGAAATTGGGAGGAATAAAGTGTGTGAACCAGCTTTATAAACAAGCTTATGTCAGGATGGTTTGATTGATTGTTTCATCATTTATAACGTTTGGACCTTTACTTAAAATAGAAACATTGGCAAAACCGCAAGCAAATCAAAACTTGGTAGTTGTATATCTGCGTTCCAGTAGTAGCTTGTAATGACATTGAAGCAGATTTTATGGAAATCAGAAATCAATCATACTATGAGTTTGTCTATAAATAATTTTCAGTTGTCTGAATTTAAAGTGATAATACGTACTGTACTCAAAAGTTTTATGTGCTATGCGAATTGACTTCCCTTCCCAGTCCCAAAAGGGGAAATTGGGTACAAAATGCACCAATATATTTTTTAAAACGCGCCTGAGCTACCACTGTGCACAAAATAAATATTGGATTTTATCTTTTTTACACATGATTATGTGAAGATGATTCATCGTGAAGAAATAGGATGATTTCCCCTTCCATGTAATTTCTTCTTCTTCTTGACCGGTTGAAGAGTTTTTTTTTTTTCGTTTTATCAGTGGTTCTGTGCAGATCAAGATACGGGTATGCAAAACAAATCTTGAATTTTAAAAAATATTGCATTCTTTGATTGTGACCAATATCACGTTTTTATTGAATACTGTAAATTCATTTACATTTTAATTTTTAGTATATATGAATAAAAGAAAAGAAATAGATGAGCATACCCCGTTATTTACCATCCATAGGCAAGTTTTCTCTCTTTATTTGATGATTTGGCCATATTTTAATCTGCATGCATGATAAATGTCATAACCAGTAATACCGTGACCTTTCTTTTGTTACACACAATTAGGGTTCATATCAAACATTATTGCTTAACTGATATACTCATCTTAGAGATAGGGCCCGAGGAAAATGGGGAGAGTGTAACCGTAAGTGGACCCAAAATAGAAATTGAAAGGTTAAAAGAACAAATGTAACAATAAAATACTTGTACAAATGTTGATACAGAAAGTCTAAATTCTTTTTCAAAAGAAGATGAGAGAGTGCATCAAGCATTTTTAAGACAGCGGTGGTTTAGTCTTGCTAGAGGAGATAAGAGGAGGTTCAAATGTTCGTTATTTAGATCCATTGCGGTTGAGTAGGGAGTGTTTTTTTTTCCAGTTGATCATTGTTTATCAAAAAAAAGTTATTTTGGATAGAGGGAGGGATTATTGCACAGATAATGAGACACAATATCGCATAATGGGTAATCAAAGGCAATGATGAAGGTATTTTTTTGGGTAAAGAGAAGATTGTGTACAAATAAAGTACAACCCATCAATCACCGAGGTGAGAATTGGGTTTTAAAAAAAATAAAGTACAAGGTTATGTGTGTATAGGATACTATTTAAATGTTTTTTTTCCTTCTTTTTTAAAAAAAAAACTTTTTTTTTTTCACAAAGGCATGGCGACAGTCTTAAGGTTTAATAAGAGATGGATACTTTTAATAGGGAGTTTATTAGTATTTATCTTGACCTGCGGAATATTCGGACTGTTTAGAAAGGCAGCATCACCGGCACCACCACTTCCGTTTATCGATTCCCGATTGTATTGGCCTACACCTATAGAGCAGGCCATATGTCGACCTAAAATCTATGTATATAAACCACCCAGCACCTTTCAAGTACCCACCAGTATTCAACAAGGTAGATGCCACGAGTCCAACTACAATTCCGAGATTATCTTGCACAACCAATTGACCGATCCTTCAAGTCCTATATATAAACATTATGTTACTGAAAACCCAGAGGAGGCCGATTTCTTTTTTATCCCATTTTTCGGTGCTTGTTATCTTTACAACTGTTGGGCCGAAAGTGGTTGGAAATGGGACGAGCGTTGTGAGGTCGATACCAAATATGTTGCTCCCATGATGGACATGGTCATGAACGAGTTCCCTTATTGGAAAAGAAAGGGAGGTAAAGATCACATCATGATTCATCCGATGGATCAAACATTTACCTATTACCAAAACAACGAACTGTTTCAGCCCGCCATATTCTTAAAGACCGTAGGAGACAAACGAGAGAAATGGATGCACCGTCATAGATATCACAGAGACATTGTCATTCCCTCAACAACACGCATGATTCATCATCTTCGAGCTAATCCTCTTGATTACCTGCATCCACACAATGGTCAACCCAAAAAAGGTAAACGAGATATTTTTGTTCTCTTCCAAGGGTGTTGTCCCGACGTCAAACCCGAAGCTGAATATTCCAATGGTATTCGTTCCTTGTTCTTTCAATATTTCTCTCATTATTCTGGCTATGAAATCGGAAATGTCATTTCGGATCATGAATACATTGAAAAGCTATCTCGCTCGAAATACGGTCTTAGTCCGATGGGATGGACCTTGGATACAACTCGAATTTGGGAATTTATGGCCTTTGGTGTCGTCCCTGTAGTCATTGCGGATGGTATCATTGAACCCTTTGAATTTGATGTGGACTGGGATTCGTTTATTGTTCGAGTGCGTCGTGATGAAGTCCATCGACTGGATGAAATATTGAGGGGGATTGATGAGGAGACCTACCAATACAAGCGTCAAAAGTTATGGGAATATGGTCGTCGTGTTGGTATAGAAATGGATGCCTGGCATTTCATTGCCCGTGAATTGTGTCGTATGGCGGATATTCATGCTCCTGTCAACCTAGAATTGGGCTACTAAAAAAAAAAAAGAAAACTCTATATTCACATATATATATATTTATAATAATAATAATAAAAAATAAAAATTGCTAATGTATAGAACTTGCTTTTTCTAGAAAAATATCTAATTTTATTAAGTTTATATACAAGTGTACAGCTGTCTACATGCCTCTGTTTTATCACACACAAAAAAAAAAAAAAAAGGTTAATAATTTCCAACTACTGATATAATAAATGTTCAAATACCTCTGCTTCATTTGCATGATAAGTGCAACCTTCTTTCCAATCATGGCACCGAATAATTTACGGTTACGTTCAATATTCTTTCTTCTCCTTGTGACGTTGGGCTTTTCATAGTATCTGTTGGCGCGTAACTCTCTACGAACATTGTTTTGGGTCAAGATGGAGTTTAAACGTCTGTAAGCAGTGTTGGGGTTGGAAACGGAACCAATCGATCTACCGCTGTAAGGGTCAAGTGAAGTGGAGAGTTCGTTGGGAGCACGAAGTTCGGCAGCCAATACACCAGGCATAGCAGGGGTGCTTTCCTCTTTCATGCCGCCTTCAATTTGTCTCATCACATTGCTGGTAGATATTTGACGCATCCATTGCATGGGTGCACCAGGTGTTGTGAATCGGTTGGAAAGGTTTAACAAGGTTGCTCTCAATGCCATCTTTAAAATGATTCCAATAATAATTAAGAGAGAGAAAAAAAAAAAGAGAGAGTGAGGACCATGGCCTGGTTTAATTTTTTCCTACACCCGGAAACCCAAAACCAGAGTCACATTTCAACGTCCGTGCTTCTACAGTTTGTGATATCAGAACAGACAATTAGGTTTTATAGTAGGATCTATCAGCGGTTGGTATGGTAACTTGAATAGTAGGCTTCTTCGGGTTGGAAGACCATTCATCATTTGAATTTTTTTTCTGTAAACTCCATCACTACAAAAAGATTCTCAAGTCTATTTTTAAAAAAGTGCTTATATTTCTAATCAGGCACATATTTGGGTTTCATTCATCTCTTTATTGTGCGCTGGTTTATATCGTAGATGATTATATTTATTCGATCTAAGCAACAGCACTCTTTTATATTTTACTGATATTTCTCCCCGTAAAAAAAAAAAAGGTCCAGTGCATTTTTTTTACAGTGTAGTATACCCTACAATTCATATAATTTGATAGCCTCATCCCTCACATTCAAAAGAAGCACACCATCAAGAAAGTGCATATCTTTATACGATGGAATACACAAAGCTTGCGATGGTATCAATTTATAATGATATCCTCAGCGCACACGCTACTTTTTATAAGAGAAACTTCACCTTCACTTTTTTTTATGCGAAAATTACTCAAGCTTCAATTTGTCGATGAGTCTTCAGCAATTCTCTCAAACACTCCTTGGGTATGATACCCTCAACAAAGTTAGTACGATATCATCTTTAAAGGGCGCCCCTTGGCCATTACTGTACACGCTTTATGCAGTATATGGACCCAAGTGAAGATGGCAATACTGTTACAAGGAATGGTTGTCTTGCTGCAGATCCTTTTTTTTTTGTACAGTGGTTCTTTGAAAGAAGCATCCACCTTTAAAATTGTTACGGTAATCATGAAAAAGTTCTGACTTGGAAGAATCGCTCTTTAAAGAAAAAAGGAATTGTTAGCAAAACAATTTTAACCTTTACTTTTCAGGTCGTCAAAAGTCCAAGTTACAAGCAGGTAGGCTAAAGCACTCACTGTCTTGGGCTAAAAAGAATGCGTCAATAAAAGCTATAATGGCTTTTCTTGAGTTGAATATAGTTTGCATAAAGTGGACACAAATAGTTTATAGTTGTGTGTTGTATAAAGTCTAGAGCTGTGTTGCTTGACCTTTCTTGGACATTACGCGCTACTGTTTGTATGAAGAATGACATTTTAAAGCACACGAAAGAAAAGCTGCTTTTCAAAAAAAAAAAAAAATCTATCTCCGCTTTTATAGGTCCGTTTTCATGCTCTCTCTTTTTTTGTTCAGGCACTGTACATTGTAGCTTCTTGAGCAAAAAAAGATACAAATCTTATACAAATATCAGCTGTAAACAATCTTTCTGAGTATTATGATCTTTTATTATATGTTTTGTTCAAACTTTAATAAGAAAAGAGCAAAAAAAAAAAAAAAAAAAAAAAAGTAGACGGAGAAAAAGTTTTTATTTTTGTAACCACAAGTTGAGCTCTGTATAATTTTTGCTGTCGTATTAAGAAAAAAAAATATTTAGGTAAAGTAAGCTTGTCAGCGCCGTTTCCAGCTGCGGCACTGATTAAGTGAGCTCATAGCCGCATAGGGGCATGGGCAAGCCGAAGGCCCAACGGCCTAGGAATGATAGCGAAGGCCCAACGGCCTAGGAATGATAGAATAAAAAAGAATAAAAAAACGACTTTTTTTTTATAATAATGCACGCTTGATATTCCCTTCTTTTTTTTTTAAAAATAAAAGAACCTTTTCTCACTTTGAAACTCAATGCTTTTATTTTTAAAACGAAGAAGAAAAAATTTGCAGAACTCAATGGAAAGTGAATCTATAGAGGAGAACCTTGTTCCTTGTTACGATTTTACAATTCCTTTTGATTTCTTTTTGTTCATCCAAGTCATAATGTTTCGTTGCTTGTACGAGAAACTGCACTCAGCTACTCGATAGCATCCATTTTGCGATTGACCTGATCCAACAATGCCTTATTTGGTCAAAGTCCATTAGGGAGAAACTGTGTCGTCAGACGAAGATGTTCTCGTAGCTTTTTATAGCAATAAATATTTAGACATACATCAGGAAACTAACGGATGAACCCACTTTTCGGATAGTGTAAAGCCTGTAAATTAAACACGTAAAAGATTACGGTATATATATTGTTTAAATCAATGCTGATAATAATTCCACTTTACGATTATTTGTAAAGGCTAATGGGAAGAGGTGCCAGAAACCGTAATTGATCAACTTGTCACCCTATAAAAAAGAAAAATGGCTAGCATCTCGCCTTTTTTTTTTTTTTTTTTTTTTTTTTTTTTTTTTTTTTACATTTGATGCATCAGTAGTGACTCAGTTGTCATATAAAGCATGAAGATATTCATTGGCAGAATAAAACCTTAATTTTTTTTTTAAAAAAAATAATTAATTTTTGTTGTCTTTCTTTTTTTTTTATTTCTAAATTCATGAATTCACCTTTTTTAAGAACTGAAAGTCCAACACCTTTGGGTAAGAAACGGAGAAAGAGAGACGATAAGAAAGCTAGCGAGATTTGACCATTGAAAAATTAGGCAGTTTATCACAATTAACCAACTCGAGACCACTTCACCCAACACGATGCATTCACACAATTTCACAAGAAGACAGAAACTCTGTCTTATCCCTTGTAGCCAGTAAACGCTATTTGTTCAGTGGAAGTCAAAGTTCTCAGATCCACGTAAGACACACACACCCCATTGCTTCAAGTTAAAACAACAACCTCAATTAACCATTTTGTATTTAAAAAAAGGTTTGGGATCTTTTAACTTTTACTTTGGTCACTATTTTAAAAGGTCATCGTGGTAGTGTTTTAGGTTTAAATTTATCCGAAGACGAACAATATTTATTCAGTAGTTCTGGTATGTGTGTGTGTGTGTGTGTGTGTGTGATTTTTTTTTACACTGTTCTAAATATCTATGCTAATACTATTTTTATACAAAGGTGATGGTACTGTCAGAGTTTGGAACACAGAAACATTAAAATGCGCTTATCTCATCCAATCATGTCACGACGTCGGTGACATCTTTTCTGTTGTCTATTCTGACACCACCAACAAAATCTATTTCGGTAGCCAAAACACCAGCATTCAATGGTACGATTTCGCCGATCCACAAACACACGGCTCCAATACAGATATTTCAATCGTTCCCAATTCACCTCGTAAAGTTGGAACCATCAATTTCTTCGAGGATGGGGAAGGTCATGACGAGGAGGATCGATTACAGGCCGAATTAGACAGAGATGTCATTAAATGTGTTATCCGTGAAAAAAACGTATGCAGTAATGCACATGACGGTTATTTGTATTGTTTATTGCATGCAAAGGATATTCCCAACATGGAAGGTGAAGTCCTTATCAGTGGTTCCGGTGATGGCGATGTCAAAATTTGGGCTATCCAACCGGACGGCATCAAATTAGTTCACATATTAAAGGGTAACCCAGACAAGGGAGTGTTATGTCTAGCATTATCAGAGGATGGTTATCTGTTCTGTGGTGTTCAAGGTGGCGATGTTCAAATTTGGGATTTAGAGACGCATCAAATGATTCGATCTGTCATGGCTCATACGGATGATGTATTGGCCGTAT
This sequence comes from Mucor mucedo, assembly GCF_025094135.1. Lineage (NCBI taxonomy): Eukaryota > Fungi > Mucoromycota > Mucoromycetes > Mucorales > Mucoraceae > Mucor > Mucor mucedo. Next base: position 137,638 of record NW_026252361.1, on the reverse strand, counting down.
CTATTAAAGGTCCTGGATTTGTGAGTGCTTCGGCTGATGGATCCATCAAGATCTGGAGTGAAGGATTTCAATTTAGAGAAAGTTTATGTGACCATGAAGGCATTGTCTTGTCCTTGACGACGTCTGGAAATTATTTGATCTCGGGCAGTAATGATCATTCAATCAAATTTTGGGATTTGCCCTGTTTCACAAACACATCTTTTGAGCCCTTCAGAAGACCAAGTGCTGGATTACAAGATGCTCCCTCATCCAACGGTAAAAATAAATTAAATAACATCGATACATTATAGAATTGTACTGATGCATTTTTATTATAGATACCATGTTGTATGTTCTGGAGAAATGGATCGCTATGCGTACAGTCAGTGGAAACCCTAAATATATGGAAGAGTGTAGAAGGGGTGCACGTTTCCTCAAGAATATTCTTCAACAATTAGGTGCGGTCAGTCGTATGGTAAGATGGTAAACAAGAAAAAAAAACAAAAAAGGACACAGAAAATTAAAACATCATTGGGGATAGATTCCTGGTGCTTGTGGACGTAATCCTCTGGTGTATGGTAAATTTATTGGTAAACATCGATCCAATGATAAATCTGTCCCCACTGTCCTGATCTATGGCCATTATGATGTAATTGCAGCGGAAAATGAAAATAATTTGTGGGGTACAGATCCATTCAACATGACAGGTAAAAATGGTTATCTGTATGGTCGCGGTACAAGTGATAACAAGGTAAAATATCCCAGCATCTATTTTTTCTTTTCTTTTATTTAAAACAAATCATAACTTATATATTGTAGGGGCCAATCCTTGCATCGATTTTTGCTGTGAACGAGTTGTTAAAGGAAGGTCTTTTGGATGTCAATGTCATCTTTTTAATTGAAGGTGAAGAGGAAAGTGGCAGTGTTGGATTTTATGAAGCAGTAAACCAAAACAAGGAACTCTTTCAGGATGTGGATATGGTTTTATTAAGGTAAGCTGATTATAGGTTATACTTTTGTTATGTCCACTCATGTATATATATGTGTGTGTATAGTAATTCTTATTGGCTTGGCGAAGATGTACCTTGTATTACATATGGCCTAAGAGGTGTTATTCACGCAACAGTATCCATTAGTAATAAGCGTGCCGATCTTCATTCTGGTGTAGAGGGAGGGGCTGTTTCTGAACCCTTGATAGACCTGATCCACGTATTAGGAAAACTAGTAGACAATAACAAGAAAGTTCTCATTCCAGGTAATATAAATATGTTGTATGCATATTTCTATGGTATTTACAAAGTAATTGCTCCCATCAGGTTTTTATGATAACGTAAGCCCTATAACGGAAGCTGAAGAGAAATTGTATGATCCTATTGTTGAATGGATGCAAACATCGGAAACAGCACGGTCCAGTACACGAGCCCATCACTCAACCATTGCCTCACCCAATACATGCTCACCTGATTGTGGTAACGAAACCCAGTGCAAGATATTGGCCTCAGACAATGAAATGCTGGATGCAGACAAGTTAAAGCAGCAATTGATGGCACGATGGAGATATCCTACCTTGACAGTACACAAGATTGATGTATCTATCAACAACCCCACCATTATTCCACGTAACGCAAAGGCAGCCGTGAGTATGCGTGTTGTCCCTGACCAGACTATCACAGATATTTGTGCCCAGTTTGAGCAATATGTCAAAAATGTGTTTGCTCAATGTAACTCGGATAATCGAATCTCAATTACCATTGAGAGTGCAGCCGAATATTGGCTAGGAGATTTGAAGAGCAAATACTTTAAGGCGGTTGAAAATGCTATAGCAGATGAATGGAATATGAAGCCATTGTATATTCGAGAAGGTGGATCGATTCCTGCCGTGCGTTGGCTTGAAAAATTCTGTAATGCACCTGCTATCCATATCCCATTCGGACAGTCTTCGGATCAGGCGCATTTGCACAACGAGCGTATTCGACTTTTGAATCTTCATGCAGGAAGACGTATTGTGAAAAGTTTGCTTACTGCTTTGCCCAATTTACAAGATTAGATTAGATAGACAAATAAATAAAAAGATGTGTATGTGTATGTATGTATGTAACGTGTATTCTAATTTTATTTTACCCTATGGCTGCTGTAAGCTAAATTAAATGATTTGCCGTTTGATATCGACATTGATTGGTAACTTAATGGTGCATGCATTGTCACAGAGACTTAGCTAAAAAAAACAAGAGCATAAGAAATGCCAGTAAGATAACTAGCTATATTATTGGCATTAAAGACTGTGTAACATCCTTCATTTGGATATCTCCATTATCCTCAGCCGGTCCTTTTTTATGTCTTTGAACCATGTCGGATACTGAACGTCCCACTAAGAAACGAAGGATCAATGAGAATGCAGAAAACAGAGGAATCAATCTTTTGAATTGGTTGCGTCATTACACACAGTTCCTGACACATTCCGATGCACCGTTTATACTTTCAAGGTAAGAAGAACAGACCATTTCAGAGATCAAGCAACCATTCATGTTGACATGTACCATAGTTATATTAAACTAGCTCTACATACTATTGGTGTTTTAATACTGCTTACTATTTGTTATCAAATGATACAATCATGTGCAACGGAAATTCATTCGCGGCATCAAATAGAGATTAAAGGTATAGAAGAGACTTTGTATGGGCTAAACCCAAGTCTAAACGGAGTTTTTCCTTCTAGAATTCGAAGACAAAATCCAAGCCTGTCATTACGACTATGTAAACAACAATTGTGGACCAAGCTTAAAAGGCGTTTATTGGCAGACATTCTGTGATGAATGGGATAGATATCCTTTTTGATTTATTAATTTGGAAGCAAGAAATAGATTGTAAAATCCTTAACCACTGTTTTTTTTTTGGAATTTTTACGTGTAGGAATTTACAGCCTCGATATATCGGAAAAACACAAATTGCAACGCAAGTACTAGGTGAAATGATGAATGGATTTGTTGAACCTTTAACATTTAAAGCCATGGTATGAAAGATGCGATTGGTGATATGATGGGATATTATACTCATAATTTATATTTGTATAGGTGATTATTTGCTTATTCGTATTCGGCTTTTTCATTACATCTAGTTTTGTTGTGTTATGAAAATAAAAAAAAATAAACGTGCATGCTTTATTACCAAAAAAAAAAAAAAAGAAAGGATGTGTATATTTCTTTTTTTTAAAACTTGAATTCCTTCTTCTTTCCTTCCTTTCTACTATCCTGTGTCTTTGCTTTCTTTGCTTGTCTACTAGCATGCTCAGCGTACATGTCTGATAAATCCTCTTCGACGCCGACAGGCTTTTTAGCCTTCATTTGAGCGTCATATTTAGCACGTAAAGTAGCTTCATCCAATCCACTTTCAAGTTCACTAGGATCGATTGTGACATCCACATTTTCACCAACTTTACGTTTTGATGATTGAGATCTTCCTGGTGGCACATTGGCAATAGGTTTATCGACGGTTGTAAGATCGTATCCATGCTGAGAACCCATGAAACCAGAAATATTTTTCTGAACCTCTGGTAATACTTGATAAAGTTGTTTTGGTCCCTCATCTTCATCTCTAACACGATCTTTACGAAGTTCAATGTGATCTGGAGTCTCTAAGCCAGAAGCGATAGAAGACATACCGGATGGAGTGACTAAACCATCAGCAAGATCAGTGCTTTCAACTTCAGCGGTCTCTTCCTCCTCTTCAGCTTCGCTTTCCTCTTCTTCTTCCTCTTCTTCTTCCTCGTATTCATCTTCAGATTCAAGTTCACCCCAAATCTTTTTATCTACAGGTTCAACAATCTCTGGTGGTGCTGCGTTAGGTTGAGTGACACCGAATACGTCACCATAAAGAGGACGATTGAATTCATCAACAGGAGGTCTACCCCATCCACCAGGATGATAACCCCACTGAGCACCTTCGGGTATCGGTGCATTTAAACCAGCAATTTTGAGACTAGGATAACTAGGAGGAGGACCGTAACGTTGCATATTAATTAACCAAGGAGGGGGAGCCAATGGAGGCATATTCAGAGCTTCTTTCAATTCTTCTGATAATTGACCTGGTTTTTGTTCCTTTAATTTGGTCTCAAACTCTTTTCCTTCGTAATAAAGTTCACCGTGCATTGTGTATTTTGATCTTGTTTGGAATCTGAAAAATGCATCGTGTAATTTTTGATAATCAATGTCTAATTTACCCATCTTGGGCGCCACCTTCTCCTTCATTTTACTCTTTAAACCTGCCGCACTTTCTTTTTCTTTCACTGCGTCACGCATTTCCATAATACCTGTGTCCTTGATGAAATCTAATGAATTCTTTATGTTTAGTCATCTATTCGTTAAATCGTTTCTCTCTTGTTGTTTTACCAGGTAATTCCCATGGTGGCTTTTCGATACCACGCTTGCCTTGAAGATATTTACGCTTTTGACTCCAGTGAGCAGGGACAGGAACTGTATTACGATATGACTTTAATGCTACTAATAATCTTGGATCTGTAGCTGTGACATCCCACCACTAAAAATACGTAGGTTATGAATTTACATGCATAATATATATATATAGTTTCTTCTTTTGTTACCTCAACTGCTTCAGGCTTCTTTACAAGTTGTTTTAATTCAGCTACAGTTAAACGTTGAACCTTCTTCATTTTTTTCTTTGATAAAGGTTGATCTGATTCGTGCTCTTCGTCGGATTCACCTTCTTTATCTTGGGGTTGTTCTTCGGTATTGTCGAGAACGGGAAATTCCTAAACAAAGGGAAGAAAATGAGTTTAAGGTAAATAAAGATCTAGAGGAATGCGGTTCCACTTACTTCGTCATCTTGCTCAGGTTTACCAGTTTGGAAATGTTTAAAGATGTCTGAGAATTGTTGAAGAGTGTTTTCATCCAGATTTGACATGCCGTCCATATTTTTTAAAGCTGAAACATCGACAGGTTGAACAACGTATTCGATTTCAACATCATCGAGTGGTTCATCATTTTCTTCTATTTTCTACTCTAAAGTAATTAGAAAGGAAAACGCGACAAATGGAAAAACTTCTACTTACAACTTTACGTTTAGCTTCTTCTTCGAGTTGACGTTGCTTCTTGGACTTCTTCTTATTTCTTTTTCTTTGCTTTTGGTGAGTTTTTTGGACTGTGGGTTCCACCTTTATAGGAACGTCATTGGCGACTGCGGCTGACATCTTTTAAGGGTTCAAGTAAAGAGAAGGGCAATTTTTTCTTGGTGAAAAAAAAAAAAAAAATGACGCACAAGGGTAGCAGTCACTATCCCTGCCCACCTCTTTTTTTCTTTACAGCTTGTTCCTTTCTCAGTTTTTTTTTTTTTTTCCTTCTTTTTTCTTACCCCACATTAATTAGTCCATGAACCAACCTCCTGAGCTCGGTCAATTCAACAACCAATTGAAGTTTCCGTTTGCTATACCTTCCATTACAATGGAAGGTGGCACTAAATACCCTCCTTTCTTTGACGTGAGTTTTTTTTATTTTCTTAGCTGCCAAATATCTTGTATTTAATCGATAGAATAGGCTTGCATAGCAGGTGGCATTGGTGGATCAGCAGCCGATTTTATGATGCACAGGTAAAAAAATAGAATAAAAAAAAATTGTACCTGTCAACTTTTTTTTTTTTTTTTTTTTTTTTTTTTTTTTTTTTGCATATTAATTTTTTATTAGTGTGGATACAGTGAAAACACGATTACAAGGTCAACCACACAGTCGAATCGAGAAATATACGAGTATGGTACAAGCTTATAAATTAATATTTAAACAAGAGGGTGCCGTGAGGGGATTATATGCTGGTGTGTCCCCGGCCATGATTGGATCAAGTAAACAAAACAACAAAAATAATTGCCTTTTTTTTTTTGCGTGCTAAACAATAATCTTATAGTCCCTGGTACAACTCTTTATTTCGCGGTATATGAATTGACGAAAAGAACCTTGACAGAATCAAATGTACCGGAAGTTGTATCTCATTTGACAGCTGGTTCTTTAGGTGATTTAGCAGCTTCCTTCATTTATGTCCCATCTGAAGTCCTAAAGACTAGACTTCAACTACAAGGTAGATACAATAATCCACACTTCGCTAGTGGATACAACTATAGAAACACATGGCAGGCAACAAAAATGGTAAATCCCAACCTCTCACAACTCCTCCAATCCCCTAACAACATTTTACCTAGATTGTCAAATACGATGGTTATGGTGCATTATTTCATGGTTTTAGAGCAACAATTTTACGAGATGTGCCTTATTCAGCCATTCAATTTGCTTGTTATGGTAAAAAAAAAAAATTATTTCTCTTACAAAAAAAAAGCTATTCTTGTCTAACGTGTTTCCCCATATAGAACAATTTAAAAAAATTGCGCAAAATAGATTCAAGGGAGAGAATATCCCGATTGGTATCGATGTGGTTACAGGTTCATTAGCTGGTGCCATTGCAGGTGCAGTTACTACACCACTCGATGTGATGAAGACTTTATTACAAACACAACAGACAGTAAAAAACAAGGCTGTGGCGGTCACTGGTACACCTGGATTTGAAGCACCTGTGAAACATTACAGTGGTATTATGGATGGCATGATGTGGAATTATCGAAATCAAGGCATGGCAGGATTATTTCGAGGTATCGGTCCCAGAGTATTTTGGACCAGTCTTCAAAGTGCCATCATGTTTGTCATCTATGAACAAGTGTTACAATTTCAAGCTGGATTAAGGGAAAAGGGTGAATGGCCGCCTGCAGGATTTGTATAGAGAAAAAAAAAGCATCATTCATACCTAGAACATAAGAGAAACCTACTTCCTTTCTCTTTTTTTGTATCATAAATAAAAAATAAAATTAGAATACATATTATATACATACACAATATCATACATGTTATTTGTAACTTTCATCTCAAGTAGATAATATTATGGAAATGTAAGCCTCCGTCCCAACTGAAAAATTCTGATCAAAGATATATAGGCTACATCGACATATCTCCTCGTTTTTCTTGGGTAACTTGGCAACTGGAATAGATGTCTTGTAAGCCTTATCGTTCTGTCCAATTGTTTTTTACCCTTGAATACGTCAAAATATTAATACTAAATTATCATTTGCCCGAGTTTAAAGTAACCATTGGCCGCAGACGCTGAGCTAGAATTTCGGAACACGGGATCGCGTTAAGGGCCAACGACGTTTGGGTTGAGCAAACAGAAAACGGTAAACGTCACACAACAAGCGATAAAAACCAATTTGTTTATTTGACTTTTTCATGGTACAAATGTCCTGCCAAATAATAGAACCCTATTTTTTTTTTATTTTTATTTTTTTATAAATACCGCCTGCGTTTTATCAAACAAACTGCATGATATGCGTATATTTAAATGCCGAATTGGAGTGTGCAAATATCAGATTCTACAAGAAAGTAAAATGCTCATAAAGACAGAATGATTGAAACCAAGTTTTAATAATCGAATTTTAAGGTTTCACAATATTCTGTTTCTGGATCAAATCTAATACAGGATTTGGCATTCGGTAGACCATCCAATATCAATAAGACGGTGGTAAACCTGTTTGGTTGTTGTTCAAACATGCAAAGAATGAAACACTTTTGTTTTCAAAAAGAGAAGGTTCGTCAAGACTTTTGTGTGTATGACAAGTGCGTAATGAGAGTTTCAAGAGAGTGAGTGATACGATATATATTAAAACCCAGTAAGCTTCTTTTAACAAACAAGCAAAGAAAAAAAAAAAAAAAAAAAAGAGAGAATCTTCTTTTTCCTTATATTATTTACGTATTTTCACATTCCATTGCCAAACAAGTAATGCCGAGTAACAATTCTTCTGTTATATCGGGCTTTCCTTGTATTGGTATATTTCGCTTCCTATGTGAAGACGAAGAACCGTTACCAGGATCTCCAGCTCAAAACGCCAAGTCACCCACTGGTTTCCAGACGCAACTCGTCTTATGTACTACAGTTGGAACATTATGCTTCTTACTGTTCTGTGTTCTACGAGTGAGGTATGTGGAATAAAAATGCAACGTCTCGATCCATTATTAATGCTCTCATGTAGATGGAGTGCTATTTATTCGCCAAGACTTCGAATGTTAAAGTAAACAGTTGTATTTGTGTATGTTGTAAAAACACGGGTGACGCTAACTCCTTAAAATTTAGGCATGCCCCGGAGCAGCTACCTGCCACCATGTTTGGTTGGATTATACCCTTATTAAAAACACCCAATTCTGTAATTTTAGACAAAGTTGGATTAGATGCTGTTGTGGTAACTTATGCATAATTAATTGATATAGTATGCATGCAACTCATGCGAAAAGTAATGATTTAGATGCTGCAATTTTTGTTGATGAGTGTCAAGTTGTTTAGTTTCTGTGGATTCTTTGGTACGGTAGTATTATACCCAATCAGTAAAATGGGCGGTGATATCGCAAACGGAACATATCCGGAGCCAGGCAACGGAACAAATAACGGTACAGCCTACTCATATACTCATCATGAGCTATTCTTTTTTGGAAATAGTAAGCCAACCAACAGAGTTGGAAACAGCTTTACATCGCACTCTGTGTCCTTTCTGTGGGTTTATCTATTCTTCACTTACTTGTTCGTGTTTGCAACTTTTTACTTTACTTTCTTGAATTATCGGGATTATGTCCGTATCAGAAGAGAATTTTTGTTGAGAAAGAGCAAGACTTTGTCCGCACGTACTTTGCTAATCACAGGAATACCCCCGTACCTTCGTTCTGACCGCAAATTAGCGGATTATTTTGAGAAATTAGGTATTGGTGTAGTGGAGTCTGTTCATACGATTAGACATGTGGGAAGATTATTAGAATTTATAAAAGAAAGATCTCAACATCTTCGGCAATTGGAAACAGCCTACACAAACTTTTTAGGAAATCCTTGTGAACTAAAAGGTTACGATCCTGACGATATTTTAGCGGAAGAGGATGAACGTGAAAGAACCTTGCATGAAGTAGATAATACCAGCGCATTACCATCACACTTAAAGTCGAAAGAAAGACCAACATTTCGACAGGGCTTATTATGCGGTCCCAAAATAGACTCGATTGATTATTATACGGAGAAATTTGACGAAATTGACGAATTGGTGGTAAAAGCACGTAAAGTAGGAAAATTCTTACCGACCAGTGTTGGATTTGTTACCTTTGAAGAAACAATTAGTGCCGTAAGGAAAATCATATATGAAGTTGAAACGTTATTCATCTTTTTGTTATGCAGTATGTAGCTTCTCAAGTCTTGATCGATTCAACCCCATTTAGATTAAGAGCACAATTAGCTCCTGAACCTAGAGATGTATTATGGGAGAACATATCGATGCACGGAAGAGAACGAGTCATCAGAAAAGCTTTAATCATGTTAATACTTCTATTTTTGGTATTCTCTTGGACAATTCCTTGTAATTATCTTTCCGCTTTGACCTCTCCCAAATCATTGAAGGCTTATTTTCCTTGGTTATTGAAATTGGCAGAGAAGAACAAGTTATTGAACCAAATTGTGGCAGGTTTTATACCTACACTAGGTGTTGTTATTTTCTTTTCTGTTTTGCCTATAGTATTTAATAGTAAGCTCATACAAGGAATCATCTGATTATCTCTATACTGACAATGGTGATATATGTAGGTCTTAGTGTGATTGAAGGCTTTACAACAAGAAGTGAATCAGAAGAATCTTGTTTTGCAAAGTAAAATGGCATATACAAAAAAAAAAAAAAAAAAAAAAAAAAAAACTAACGGCATATATTAGGCAATTTTTCTTTTTGTTCGCCAACGTTTTATTATTCATTACGGTGGCAAGCACCTTGTTCAAATCCAAGAGTGACATTTTTGAGGATCCAACAAAGATTGCAAACATCTTTGCTTCCAAGTTGCCGGAAGTAGCACCGTTTTATATTAATTATACTGTGCTCCAAGGCATCATGCTGTAAGTTATATTAAATATCTTTTAAGAAAAACTATTAACATTTTAATAATTAAAGTTGCCCTATACAATTACTTCAAATCGGGCCTATTCTCGTCCAGCAATTTTACAAAACATTCTTATGTAAGACACCTCGTGATTATGCCGAAGTCTTTGCACCTCGCATGTATAACTTTGGATGGGGATACCCAGTTCCAGTCTTTATGTTTGTGGTCATTCTGGTCTATTCGACTATATCACCCTTAATTTTGGTATTTGGAGTTATTTATTTCGCAATGAGTTATCTAGTGTGTAAATATCAATTATTATACGGTAAGTCTCAAAAAGAAAAAGATGCATTAGAGGCAAAATGTTTATATTAGAGTTTACATATTAACATTCTTAATTTATAGTTTATTTCCATTCATATGAAGTAGCGGGCAGAATGTGGCCCTTGGTGTTTTCGCGCATCATTATTGGATTAGTGATATTCGAGTTGACATCGGCAGGGTTATTTACATTGAACAAGTCCTATCCTTTAGCTGCCCTTTGTGTTCCATTGATATTCCTTACAGTGGCGTACAAGATTGTGATGGATAAAGCGTATCAAAGGAGTACGCAATTTTTACCCCTGCAGCTATTATCCGAAAAACTTGGACCTATGACAACCATTGCTCAACCTCAAAAGAGAGATATGGGTACAAGTAATATCTCGGACGAATCCTCTTCCATTCACCCTCTAGCCACTGAAAGCACCAAAAAAAATGGAGAGTCTAGCACATCCAAACCAGCACTTTTAGCGCATGTTTCAACATCGCAGGTAGCCAGATTGAAAAATAGAAAGCGTCGCACTGTCTTGGATGAAGATGATTATGTTGCAGATCCCAGAAAATTCACGGATTATAGGGAACCACCAATGACATTATTAGAAGGAATTTTGAATACTGGCATGAAACAATATGGTCATCCAGCCTTATTAGGTGTCTTGCCACAGATTTGGTTACCCGTTAAAGTTGGGTATGAAGACAGAGGTATTGTTATGCCCAGGTCAGCCTTCTCGTCATCATCATCCACTTCATCCAAAAAGAACAATGATTTAGGTAAAAATGAAATTTATTTGTAACATGAAAGTAAAGACTAACGGCAAATGATTAGGAGATGAGAATCGACCCCTTTTGCAGACTATTATAACCAGTCGTACAAACAATGATCTTCCGATCAGTAGCAGTATACCTCTATCTAGAAGTCTCGAAAGAGAAATTGAAGAAGGAGGTCAGACTGATGAAGAAGAAGAAGAAGATAATACCGGTACATATTATCATCACCCTGAAAGACGTCTTTCAAAGAATTTATTAAGCCGATCCTATGGAACCACTTCTCAAACTAAATAAAAAAAAAAAAAATTTCAAAAGAAACTTTACATAATGCAAAGAATGGATTTGTGTGTGTGTGTGTGTGTGTGTTTGTGAGAGCAGTTGATGTCATAATAATAATAACAAGGGGAGTACAAGGTTGAAGTAGTGTAATTATAAGCCCTTAATAATTATATAGGGGTAGTAGAACAAAGAAAAGGCAGATACGAAATTATATTCCTTCTTCTTTCCTCTTTCTTTTCTTATAACGAAAAATAATAATAGAGAGTCCCCTTGTTTTTATATATATACATAAAAAAAGCCCCCCTTAAAAGATTCCCCTTTAAACATGGCAACAACTAAATATTATGCTACTTCTGGTTCAGAAAAACTCGAAGAAATTGATGAGGAAGAACAGCTTATGTGGCAGTCAGAACACCAACAACGTAATGATTATAACCACGATGATGATGAGGACGACGACGACGACGACGACGATGATGATGATGAATTAATGATAGAAGATGCTTCATCCATGTCTTCTTCACCTAGTATACCTGATGAAAACATCAATTTTGATTTGGTATACGCGCTTCATACCTTTGTTGCAACCGTTGAAGGTCAAGCGTCCGTAGTAAAAGGCGACGCATTGATATTGATGGAAGACACAAATATTTACTGGTGGTTAGTTGAAGTACTAAAGACACGTGAAGTCGGTTACATTCCGGCTGAAAACATTGAGGTAAAATATTATGTTTGCTACCTGAACCCAACCTAAAAAGAGCGCGTCCTGATTGTTTATTTTAGACACCTTACGAAAGACTGGCAAGATTAAACAAGCATCGCAATGTAGAAATAACTTCACCTTCCATACATGATATTGCACCTTTACCTTTAGCAGCAACACACCCTTTACATTCAACCCGAAGAGTTACCATTGGCGACGAGGCCTTGTCCCAAATATTTCACTACGAGGTTGAAACAGATTTGGAAGATGACGATGAGGAAGGCTATGAGATGGACCATTTAAGTGAGGAAGAAGACGAAGAAGAAGTACAAGTGGAAGAAGAGCAAATATATCAAGTCAAAAGCGAGTTCCAGGAGATAAAATATGACGATGTTGCTGAAAAACAGGTTTGGCAAGAGAAGCTCTGGGACGAAGAAGAAAAAGTGGATCTTGAAGCCGTGATGATGGAAGAAGACAAGATGGATCTTCGTATTTTTGCAGGAAATATCGGACAAGGGCCTTTATTTCATACGTTTCCTGTTCTTGTAAGCACAGCTGCAGACGATTTAATCAAGATTGCAGTCAATAAATTTTGTATGATGGACAACATTGAATCATCAGAGGATACAACAATAGAATACTATCTTGCCGTACAGGGTATGGATGGTGATGAGTATGTACTTTCGCCCCAAGATAAACCTTATTCGATCTTCAAGACATTGACAGATTCTTTAACTACACCAATGCCTTCCCTGTCACACATTCGACGCATCTCCCAACAGTCCTTGTCATCCACTTCTTCACGTAGACCAAGATCAAGTAGTTTCAGTAATTATGAGCAAACTTCCTATGATGAGGACTCGGTGATAAGAATCTATCTGCATCGACGTATCAAAAGAGCAGTTGAAAGAGAAGGATTAATCTATATAAAAGTATCACTTTATCCAGATGAATCTGCTATAGTTAATACAACAACAGCTGCGCCCGTTTCAAACGCTGCTTTTACAAAGAACCCAACCACACCAAACCTTAAATTAACTAAAAAACGTCAACAACAACAGAAATCAGAAATTGATCGAATTGATAAAATTATATCTGTTAAAAAAGACTATCAAATTGGTGTAGTGATCAATCTCGCACTTGAAAAGTTTCACGTTCCAGATGCTCAAGCAGATGACTACATTTGTGGAGGGGATAGTTCTAGGCAATTGGGCAAATACAGAATGTCCTTACGGAGTAATAATAAAGGTAAGAAAAAAAAACAAAAAAACCAAACAAAAAAAAAAAAAAAATAGGAGAAAGTGTGTGTGTGAGAGTGTGTGTTTGTGTGTATTATTAGATTTATTAATGTAATTATAGAAACCGAATTAAATCCAAACGAACTCATGTCAAATGTACTACTTAATTCGACCACAACCACAGTTACAAGTGACCTATTATTCGTATTACGTAAAGCTGGTTCTATCAATAAACAATCCCAGAGGCAGAGACATCCACCCAAAGGCTCAGCAGGCAATGATTATAACAAGTCATTACCAAGTCAATTATCAACAAGTGTTGAAGAGGACCGTGTTGTCTCAGAAGATAGAAGGCCAAGTATTCTTGATATATTAATGGATACTCCTAAGTTTATGGGTGAACGTCGTCCAAGTGTAATGAGTAGTTTACTAGATCCTTTACCCCCACCACGTTTTGCGGAGGAAAATAATAACAGGAGACCATCCAGTTCAACTAATAATCAGGAACGAAAATCATCTTTAAATAATAATAATAATGGACAATCACCTTCTTCTTCCTCTTCTTTATCATTTCCAATCATTGAAGAAAACATGGATAATATTGTTGAAGTAACACCAACATCATCTTCATCCATCATGACTAAATCAACTCAACTATCTTCTTCCACCGAGGTAACAAAGAAAAAGGAAAGTTTAAAGCAGCAATTTAAAAGATTTGTAGGCTGGGGTTCATCATCTACAACTAAAAAACCAAGCAGCACCATGATTCCACCTCCGTTAACAACAAACATGAATAGTTACAACAATGTATTGGATTCACCCTCTGATATGAGCTTCGTCTCTGCTCCTTCAACCCCATTGCCTCCAACACCTGGTACTCCACGCTCTTTTACAAGTAAATCTCGTCAAGGTAGCCAACAATTACACGGTGAAAGTAAATTGATTATGGAGGTGAACACGCCTACTTCAATGTCACGTAGACCAAGTGAGACTACCACTCTGAATGATCCCTCTGCTGCTTCCTTGGCCGTTGCTTCTGTTGTTACAACCAGCAACAACAAGAGACTATCCACGGTATCATCTGTTTCCTCTTCCTCTAGCACCTCTTCCACTTCTTCCGTTACCTCAGAAGAAATAGCAGTTGCAGCAAAAAAGGGGGTCGCTCTAGAGGAATCTGACGACTCTGACATTGAAATTGCTAAAAACAAGAAGCAAGCAGTAGTCACAGAGGTTGATACATCAGCGGCCGAAGATATTCAAGCACAATATGCCATGTGGATGAATAGTCAACCAGTTACTACAGCAGTAGAAATTGTAACTGCGCCAACTACTCCAACACCGGTATTAAATTCGGCCATCCTGACCAAGGCATTACCTCCTGTTATCACAAGTCCTGTTCCAGCAGCTAAAAACCCATTGAGAAATAAGTCATCAAATATTTCAAATACTACCACTATTACAGCGACACCGTCACCATGTAATACACCATCTATTACGTCTACCAATACTAAAGAGGAAAGATCTCTCCATCCTATGCCCTCAAACAACGGTCAAGATTTAGATGATTTATTTTTGCTGGTTGCACACGGAGTTGATTTCCTAACCACTAGAGAGAACACAAAATGGGAGGAAGAAGGTGGTTATGAATTTCATCCATGGAATAGACCACAGAGTTCATTTGCTGTTAGACAGCAAGTCCAAAGAAGTAAAAAAGAGATGCCACCATTACCTATTAGTACTACATCTAATACATCCAACAACACCAACAATAATACTAATACTACTACCACCACCACTACTACTACTACTACTACAACTAATGATAATGAAGAAAATGATGAAAATACTAGCGCAGCATTGGCCATGGCAAGATCTTTATTATTAACACCTTCAATAAACACAAATGAAGAGAACGAAGAGGCAAAGCCTATTTCACCACCATTGACACCTTTGCCTCAACAAGCCGCTGTTGAAGAAGAGTCACCTTTATCCATGGCCAAGCGTATTTTAGGCGCCAAGCATGAAGCTCCCGTGGTAGCTATCACACCTTCAGTTCAATTACAACCACAACAGTCAGTAGATGATGAAGTAAGTTAATTTTGTCAATATATTTACAATAATACTAAACTAAAATTAAACAGGAATTACAACGTATTGTTGCTTCTCACATCGTATTCTTTTAAAATATATCCAGTCCAAAAAGCTTAAAATAACCCATTTTTCGTTTGTTACAAAAAAACTCCCTATTATTCTATTTTTCCCCCCAACCTCCCCCTCTTTTTCAAATAAATCCTTTAAACTCTATTCCCTAAATTATAGCTATCATCGTCTTCTTCCATTAAGGCACTTTGGTATTCTGCTTCTCGTTTACCACCGAATCTCCTTCTATTTTCACGTTTTCTATCGATTAAAAAGTCCACCGTGGATGATGCTATGATTCCTGTGACACCACCCATTAAATTAGCAGCAATATCATAAATATCAAAGCTACGATACTACACGTAAAAATGATTAATCATATTTGTCAACTCCCATTTCCCCTCCCCCCTCGCCCCGGCCCCTATTCTTCTATTCCTAATACATACTGGTAGCAGCCCCTGTATGAATTCACTTCCAATCGCTAAAATTAGTAGCAAACATGTCGCCAAGATTAGATTTCGTTTAACCGAGAGATTCCAAATAAAGTAAAGGAAACACGCCAATATAAAAAAAATTGTAAAGTGTAAAATCTTGTCATCCACTTGTTCATGGAGGTGAATCGGTGCAAATCCTAATATACCCATCAGGATCAAGAACAGGAATAGTGCGATTAAGACTCTTGGTCGCATTAAGGATTATTAAAAATTCAAACAATTAAAAAAAAAAGAGAGAGAAAGGACAAAAGGTTGGAGCGTTCTGTGAAATATCGTTAATGAACGGGATTCATGCAAATCCCCGGGGGGTTGATATTAAATATTTCGCACAGACCCTCATCGTACAGATTCCCAGTGCAGCATCGTAGCTTCAGTTAAACCACTTAAGGTACTTTCTTTATTTTATCGTTAAAAGTATACATTACTTACCGAATACCAGGGAAAATGCTCAGGTATTTCCCAAATTCGGGTCCGAGACAAATAGTACATAATGTGCCTTTTTTTAATAACAAGAAGCATTTGAGTCTGGCAATTTATTTACAGGCCTCTCAAAAGGCGGTTAGGTGTGCGTAGTTACACCGAAACAAAACATTGCAAGTTAGCCAGAGTACAAATATAAAAGAACATTCTAAATATGTATTGCCTTCGCATATAATGTAAGGCAATAAAGTTTAATGACAACCCAAGGCCAAGGTATCTGATTCCGTGATCCAGCTACGCGCACCTTACTTATCCCAATGAAAAGTGGCTCTTCCCCAAGACGGCCAATTTATTTATAATGTAAATAAGTCATATTATAAAACATGCTGGAAAATATGTCTCTTCTATTCAAAATTATAACGAGCAATTCAGTGTTCATATAATTACTTGACCAATGCAGCTGCATACATTAAGTTCAATCGGCAAGTACAATCCCCTAACAATGATTATTACAGGGCAACTTAAAAGTACTAAATACAAAGGTGTTTAATGAGTTAGCGGCAAAGAAGCGGTTGATAGCATACAAGATAGCAATAATAAAATAAAGAGATAACTTAATCGGGAGGGTTAAAATGTTTTTTGATAATAACAATTATCCGATTCATTAGTTTTAATTGTCCATTAAATTTAGTGTTTAAATAAATAAAAATGAACATGTCTGCATAAATGGCATTTTCACATGTGGTACGATAGAAACAAATTATTTCGCTTCTTCTATTCATTTGCGAAAGCTTTGATGATCAAGGTCTTTGATGGCTATAAAGTGACTGTCCCCCTCCCCCCCCCCAGGGTCCAATTAACATATGGCCCACGGAGAATATTATCACCGGGATTTGCATGAATCTCATGGGAATCTAGAAAAGAATTAAGCTTTTTCTTTCCTTTTATTACATTGAAATTGTGTACATGTCCTTTATAAATCACCAATCTAGCCAGATAAATAGGCCAAATACCACCATATTACCTAGCTACGAAGACTGGTTTCCACCATCATGCAGAAGAGATTCGTATCCTGAAAATAAAAAAGTTAGCATACAATACAGACGTACATTACGATATAAACTAATGATAATAACGCTCAGCTGATTCAAAATATGACAGTTGACATATGTGATACCTTCAAAAAGAGAAATCCTCGTTTCAGATACGATTCTGCTTCTAATCCAAAACGTGTATTAACAAAACCATCAGCCCCATCAAAAAATGATGGATTCGATAACGAAAATTCAGACTATATACTTTATGTTCATGGATTTCTAGGAAAGGATGGAGAAAAAAAGTATGTCAAACTAACTCTACTCTAAAGATAATGTATATTGAAGGACTGTAATAGATACCAAATATTAGATGTACTGGGGTCGGGAACATTTGGACAGGTTGCAAAATGCAAAAATGTTGATACGGGTGAATTGGTCGGTGTAAAAGTGATCAAAAATAAACCAGCATATACAAAACAAAGCCTTATCGAAGTAGAAATCTTGACCCATGTAATATTGTCCAAATATCGCAGAGTATATATAAACTGACATTTTTGTTATTTTTTTTTTTAGCTAAATACAGTGAGCGATCCGGATGACCAGCATAATATTTTAAGATTGAAGGAATCTTTTTTCAACAAAAACCATCTGTGTCTTGTGTTTGAATTATTATCGGTCAATCTATATGAGCTAATCAAACAGAATCATTTCAAGGGACTATCAACCAATCTTGTGCGTGTGTTTTCAATCCAGTTACTTGATACACTAAGTGTAATCAAAGCAAGTCAAATCATTCATTGCGACTTGAAGCCTGAAAATATTTTATTGAAAAATTTGGACTCCCCCGCTATCAAGGTCATTGATTTTGGTTCTGCCTGCCATGAGTCGCAACAAACATACACTTACATCCAAAGCAGGTTTTATCGTTCACCAGAAGTGCTGTTAGGTCTTCGCTATACAACAGCCATAGACATGTGGTCATTTGGATGCATCGTGGCAGAACTCTATTTGGGACTACCCATTTTTCCAGGCAGTTCGGAATACAACCAAGTTACAAGAATTACTGAGGCAGTAGGTAATATACCGGATTATATGATCATCAGTGGAAAATATGGACACCGTTATTTTAATCGCAAGCGTGTGGATAATGAAGAAGGCGAGTTCCATTACTTTTTAAAAGACATTAAGCAATATTCAGAAGAACGAAAGAAAGCAGAGAAACCAAGTAAAAGATATTTTTCAACATTTAATTTGGATGAGCTTGTATTAAAGTATCCAATGCCTCGCAGCAAAGAAATGACGAGTATCGAAGAAGAAAAGGAAATGAAAATCAGACATCATTTACTAGATTTTTTGAAAAAAGTGTTGCAAATCGACCCTTTGAAGCGATTGACTCCACAAGAAGCATCAAGACATCCTTTTATATCTGGAGTAGAAAAAGAGAACATTGAACAAGAGGATGAGATGATTACGCTCGGAAAAGAAATAAAGAAGAAACTGTCGAGTGAGGATGTCGAGGAAGATGTACCTTCCATGTTGACAGGTGTAAGAAGAAAATCGTATGCAAATAAGGAATCCAGAAGTAGCACAAGTGTCTCCCCTTACTCAAGGAAAAGATATGGATCCATTCTTAGTCCGTTGCTATCTCCCCCAATTGAGAAGAGTCAGGAAAAAGAGCAATTTAGCCAGCTATCTACAAGTGAACCAAGATTACGGCAAAGACATAGGTAAAATTACCATGTGTCCATAACTTTAAATTCGGACAAATAATAAAAAGACTTTTCAGACAACTGTGTACAAGTTGTTCCAAACAATAAAGCATTGTTCCCATACATTATATACGTAGAGGTTAATTATTAAAAATAGGCACAAACATTTCTCCTAAGATTTTTCTCGTTCCCAAGATTTTTATATAAGCGCATAATTATAAGATCATTCACGGATATGAGTCTACCAATGCATACTCCTTCCAAAATACACTGACAGTAATATTAAATATGCCCTTAAATTATTTGATCAAGTTCGTATTAAAAATCATGTACTTGTCTGCTTTATGAAATAAGCTTATTACCCTTAACCAAAAAAAATTAATGGCCCTAAGCTGAAAATGATTGTTTCTTTGTGTTTAAAAAATTTGTCACAAGTGAAATCAAATTGACCAGACCAATAGTTCTTTCTTCATGTAAATTCTAAACAAAGTCTTTAATATGTTTCAAAATATGGCAAATACCTATTTTTTTATAACGAGATCTACAGCTACTCAGAAAAAAAGTGTAACTGCTCAGAAAAGAAGTGCAGCCGTAGAAATAAACAAATAAGAAAAATAAACAACATATAAATCGATTTTATTTATTCAGAATATCTTAATATTTATTTATTATAAAATTGAGTTTCATAAAAATAAATGTTGGCCATGCAGTTACACCAATTCATTTGCTTACAAAATAATTTCATTGGAAGCATTAATAAGGAAGGGCATCACAAATTTAACCTACCCGTCACCAAGTTTCAGCAAGGTGACAGTAGGTTCAAACCTTTTGTTGGCATCACTGTATACATATGGCTTTTCGACATCAGCAACATCAGCAATACTTGTATCCATCATTTTCTAGTAAAATTAAAGGTTAACAATATTTTCTCTCTCTCTCTCTCTTTTCCTTACTTTAAAATGAAACCATGATTCTAAAGACAATGACATGCGGCTGAAGGTTTTTGGGAAAGTGGGAAGTATAGAATGTTTTAATAGCCGAAACGTATACTTCTTCACCCCATTATCAACTTCGCCTTGGCTTGTCGCTGTCGTATCATCAGGATTATACTCATGAAAAAAGTATTCCATATGAAAACCTATTTGTAGAAGAGTCAATATAAGATAAACCTATATACCAGAAAAAAATCAGTGTTCACCTGAAATCATAGTAGCAAATGTTTTTTTTTTCTGCCAGATAATATTAAGGAGAACCGAAGGAAAACCCTCCCCCCGGTGACTTCCTACTGCCCATCAGAAGGTCTAATGGGCAGCTACAAAAATGCAGTCAATTTGTTATTAAATTCGGTTTTTTACTCTTTGCAGCGAAAATCCCTTTATGAAGCATCTTTTGCTGATCTCCGCAAGTCGGACTCGATCTTCTTCCAGCATTTCAAAGGGTGTGTGGAATGGCTTGATCTCAATTATGCCTATCTCCATGCCATCGATTGTGGTGAAATTAGCATCAGTTGTCTGTCTTCTTTGCAATTTCATGCTCGAATTTGAACAGATATTTAAAGGCTTATCCCTGCATTTTAAAAATCACCACGCGCCAATGAGAATTGTGTTTTATACAATAACATTATCAGTAATATAAACAGCTTACCAATAAACGACCAACTTATCGTCCACATCAAAAGCAGCATTAATAAATGGGACCACATACTTGATTTTAAAGTCGTTCTCCATATTTTTTAACTGTTCCGGTGCTTGATAGTTGCAGTTGTTGAAAAAGCTACATATCATCAAAAAATAAGAATGTATCACTATAAAGTTAATAAATGGTCCAATGATTTAAATGCTTTACAAAAAAATATCTTATCTACCTTGTGTTCAACAGAGAAATAGTAGGCCGGAATTTTTCTTCCAACCAAAAATTCAGGAACGAACAATAATTTTCGGTCAAGAAAATCCGTGGACGATAATTATCGGGAGACTAAAAAGTCCTCCGAAAATTGTCGTCCGCTAATGTTGATGTGCTTAATATACCCAAAGCTATATCAAACTTGGTAAAAAAAACAAAACTTGCTGCACCCGACACTGCTACCTGGCCACCACCAGCTACCAGAGACATCAACAACCTGCGATCATCACCGCTACTGAGCACCACCACCGCCACTGAGCACCACCACGGTACTTGCATCACGGATCATGTCTTTTTACTGTTGCAAGATAAAGTATTAAATATAGAGGATACCGCAATAATTGTGAGAAGAAAGATGGGGCCGTACCTTACATCCCAACAACAATTTTCGTTGGGAAAAGAAGCATGTCCTCAGTATCGTATGCAATGGCCTATATATATACGTAAACAAACTATTTTTAGTCAACTTATTTACTGCTATTGTAAAGTATGACTTACGCGGGTAAATTTGTTGATCATGTTGGTAACATCGTTATCTAATGGGTCAGGTAAGAAACAATTACTGTTTGTACTGTTCATAAAAGCGATGCCAGACATATTCCTAAAAATAGTATATATTTATTAGCCATCATTTTAAATCATAAGAATCGGTGGATTAACAACATGATCTTACAATCTTTCAATAAGAGGTACATTGCTTGACATATACGACATATTGAAGATGCTTTCCTCTGTTATAGGGAATAATTCATCGAAGCTTGTAATGTAAGCGAGCATTGGACTATCGTTCTTATCCATAGAGTCGCAATGATCTTCATACGTTCCGCCAGAACTTGTCGTCGTAAAAGAAATGTCTAAATATAAAAAAGAAAATGTTATTTACAAATGACACTACGTAGAACAGTTGAGGATAGACCAAACCATTAACATCATGTTCTGATGGTACCGGCGACACTGTTCTTGGCCTTGTTCTCCTTTCATCCTCTTTTTCTTCTTCCTCTACTTCTCTTTCCTTTCCTTTCCCTCTTTTTCTTCCCATGTCTTGAGACATTTCGGCTTGTAGATCGTCATGGATTTCTGACGAACCTTTTTTGGCGGCAAGGTAGGCAATAATTTTTCCGTCATGCAGCATCTTAAACTTTTCTTCTGCTTCCTCCGCGAGTCTTCTGTTTCTCTCTCTTGCTTTGGCATACTGGAATAAAAATGTATTCTTAATCGCCGGGCTTGATAAGTATACCTTCACACTCCTGCAATAATCCATGAAAAGTTTTGCCTGTGGGATCTTTATAGCTATGTCATTAC
This sequence comes from Mucor mucedo, assembly GCF_025094135.1. Classification (NCBI taxonomy): domain Eukaryota; kingdom Fungi; phylum Mucoromycota; class Mucoromycetes; order Mucorales; family Mucoraceae; genus Mucor; species Mucor mucedo. The sequence goes on along the minus strand of NW_026252361.1, from coordinate 115,409 downwards.
TTAAAAACAAACGATCTGCGCCACTTTTACTATGTTGCTTTTTATGTTCATCAACTAGTTTGAGGCCACCGAGATTATTGAGTGTACCGATCATAGTGTTATATAATGCATCTCCTTGCAAATTATAGTCCTGGACGTGCTCAAAGTACTTGTCAACAAGAAAATTAACATCATTCCAGTTCTTAACTTCGCCAGCCAGAATACCTTGATGTATTCCTAACACCTCTCTGATTTGTGGTGAAATTACTGTGCAACCTTTAAGCCAGTTAAGTGTAGGCTTTTTTGGCAACTTCATTTTTACTTAATAATACTTTTAAAAATAAATGTTTAGACCTCCGTATTCTTTTCAGACGTATTTTTTATACCACTTACAGCAATTCTGGTCAATAACAGCAGGCCAGTATGAGCACAGCCATCTACAGTGCAACCACAGCCATTTACAGTGCAACCACTGTTATTCACAGTGTGTGAGTTCCAAAAAAAACTCAAGAACCCTGCTTAGGAGGTCGCCCTCCTATAGCAAAGACTAGCTGCAGCCGCAATATCGCAATGTATCTTTTTCGATTTAGCGTCTTTTGATAGAAACAAGAATTATTACTAACTAACCTTTTTACGATATCGATTACTTTCATACGATAGAAGAAGTATGTTATTGGAAAAGAAAAGAGAAAGAATAGAGTGTGTGAACCAGCTTTATTTGTAGGCTGATAAACAAGAGCTTATGTCAGAATGATTTAATTGCTTGTTTCATCATCCATAACGTTTGGGCCTTTACTTAAAATAGAAACATTGGCAAAATCAACAAGCAAATCGGAACTTGGTAGTTGTCTATCAGCGCTCCAGTAGTAGCTTGTGATGATAATGAATCGGGTTTTATGGATAACAAAAATTGAACATCCTATGAAGTGTAGACGATTTGGCATGTCAATCGACGTGAAGACTCATGTGTATACCATCACGTGATTATAAAAAATAAAATAAGGAGGTCTAGACATTTCCTTTTAGAAAGACGTGGAAAATTACAGAAGGTGTTTGTAGTAAACATTCTCCCATTATGGCTAAGTCGTTAATCAAAATCAGGCGATCAGCGCCGCTTTTCTTTTGCGGGTTTTTGTTTTCATCAATCGATTCTAGCTCGACGGTACTAAGCATAGTACTATATAATTCATCTCTTTGTAAGTTATAATCCTCGAAAAAATCAAAGTAATTGTTCACAAAGCAATTTATATAATTCCAATTTCTATTTCCCCAGCCAGCACGCCTAATGCCTCTCTGAGGCGAGGCGAAATTGTATGGGATTTCCTTTTTTAAATTCAAATGCATATCTCGTGAAATGTTACAATAAATAAAAAGACAATAATTTTAAAGTCTATCTTTAAGAGAGATTTTCCGCACTAATAATTACAGCTTGTCATTAACATTTAAAGCCATTTGCTGGCATTTTGCCATGTTTTGGGTTTAAAATCTTCAAGCTGGTTTTTGAACAAGTAACACAAAGTAAGCAGCCAATCTGGACTCAAGTCGGAACGCATAAAAAAGAAATAAAGTAAAATGATTAAAGCATGTTGCATAAGCATTGTAAGGTGCCGACTTCTTTTTTTTTATGAAAGCTTCTAGAGTAGGAAGTTATATCTAATAGCATCCCCTGAATTCAATACGGTAATGCTTATAAAAATCGTTGTTGCGCAAATGGCAATAAGCTCTTTTTTTCGTGTCTAGCTTGTACGAGGTAATTCGTGTAGATTACGTCGGATTTCTTGTATCCTAGTTTCTGCTCTAGCTGGGGGACTTAATCTACTAAAAGTCTTACATGTTTTTTTACCACTTTCGAAAGATTGTGTCCCTTTTTTGAATTTATGTTTAAAGCACAAAAAGCGGGTGATTACAGACAGAGACTGACCTCCACACAGTTGCACTTGGGCAGTTTTATTTACAGAAAATTGGTGAACAGGCTCAAAACGTTTATACTTTTTTTGTCTTCAGACTGGCTACATAATTATTTTCATTTTTATATGACACTAAATTGTCACTCATGCTCAATATGGACCTGATGCTAACTTTGTTTTTGTAAGATACAGGCTTTGGTTACAGAAATGTGAACGTGAAAAAATTTCTGTTTGCCCCGGTTAAGCCGAATCAGCTACAACAACAAATGGCCATGGCTGATCAGTATTTATAAGGATCCATTAAACGTAATAAGGAACGACAACAACGGATTCTTCAAGTAAAGGCATATACTTTCTCGCTACTCTATCATGTTAGAATTGCTTAAAAGTCAAAGTGAAATAAAAGGCTATTAACATTTACTACAACTTACATAACCTGTCAGATTTACTGATGTGGTTGTTTCAGACGGGTTTCTTGGCCCGTCCCCCAAAAAAATAACCCCGCCAAAGGAAAAAAGGCCGGGGCTTCACTTTAAAAAAGAGTTCGTTTCCTCTTACTGCTCAAAAGACATGATGTCAACCCAAGAAATAGTGTCAGATTCAGAAGCGCTTTGTCGCAGTGATGATCCCCAACATCCTTCCAACTTGATTCCTGAATTATGTCGTTTATTTTATCAACTCGGTTGGGTTACTGGTACTGGTGGTGGTATTAGCATCAGAAATGGGTAACGAAAAAATGTGCTTCATGCAATTTGCCTGTTTCTAATTAATAGTGAATGGTAGAAACAATGTCTATATTGCACCCTCTGGTGTTCAAAAAGAACGCATGGAATCACACCAATTATTTGTAATGAATTTACATGATCGTGCCTTGTTGAGAAAGCCTTTGGTACTTAACCCCTCTGCTTGTACTCCATTGTTTTATAACGCCTATACAATGCGTGATGCAGGTGCTTGTATTCACACTCATTCTCAAAACGCTGTCATGGCTACCTTGTTGTACAGTGGAGACACCTTTGAAATTTCTCACCAAGAAATGATTAAGGGTATTCGTATTGGCTCTACAAAGAAAAACTTGCGTTATTTTGACAAGTTGGTTGTTCCTATCGTTGAGAATACACCTGAGGAAGAAGATTTGACTGAGAGAATGGCTGAGGTAAATTTAACTTGATTGTTGTCTGCATGATTTTTTAATGCTCGGATGATAGGCCATGAAGAAATATCCTGATACGAATGCCGTTCTTGTTCGTCGTCATGGTGTATACGTATGGGGAGGTAAGTTTTTTTTTTCAATGATTGCAATTAAACACTGTGTATTAACATAGTTGCATTAGAATCATGGGAAAAGGCAAAGACTATGACAGAATGTTATGATTATCTTTTTGAAATTGCAGTCAAAATGAAATCTATTGGCATTGATCCTGCCGTAAAGCCTGCATCTGAACCTGATTACTGTTAACTAAAGATTTCCTCATTTAGAACAATAGAAAAAAAAGCCTCCAAAGTATTTTTTCGTAGTTATTTTTTTTTTTTTTTGGATTTTTTTTTTTAGTTTTTTTTTTCTTGCTCTCCATTCCACAAATGAACGACATTAGACCTAATGAATATTATGATCAAGTAAATTACAAAGTGCTCTAGCAATAAAATAGAATTTAAAATTAATTCTTGTTAAAGGACAACGGTGGTAGCATACCAGTTTTCACACCAAGTTTCGAAGAGTTTAAAGATTTTAAAAGTTTTATGACAAGTGTTGAAGAATATGGCAAAAAAGCCGGAGTCATTAAAGTTATTCCACCAAAAGAGTGGTGAGTGGTCAATTATCGGTACTCTAGTACAGCTAGTAATATTGATTTTTTAATAGGAAAGATCACCTACCAGATCCATCAAATTTTGATGACATCAAAGTGACAAAACCCATTGTAAATATATCATTATATCATTTAGTTCTAGTATTAACCCTGATCAGACCCAACACATCTTTGGAGGAAGAGGAGTGTTTAATCAAACCAATATTGAAAACAGAAAGGATTATTCATTGGAAGCATGGCGTGAGCTTTGCAATCGGAATGAACATCGACCACCCAAAGTCAATGAAAATGAAGGTAACAAAAAAAAAAAGAGTTAATTTTATTAATCCTTATATTAACAACACATCTTAGCTGTGCGCAGTAACAATAGCGTATGTATAAAAGTACTTTTTCTTTGTAATCCTTTAGAGCTCAGTCTTTTCCAATATTTTAGATAGCATCAAACGAAACAACCAGTCATTTAACTACTGATCAATATAAAGAAATCGAGCGACATTATTGGAGAAACATCACATTTAACCAACCAATGTACGGCGCAGATCTTCTTGGAAGTAATGTGGTTTAAAAAACGGTTACAATGTTATTGTATATCTACTAACTTTTAAAGTCTTTACATAGGTCTATTTGATGATTCTGTTACTTCGTGGAATCCAAATTCACTTGACAATACCTTAAATAAATTAGGCATGGTTTTACCTGGGGTTAATTCACCCTACCTTTATTTTGGCATGTGGAAAGCCACTTTTCCATGGCATGTCGAGGATATGGATCTGTATTCGATAAATTATATACATTTTGGTGCTCCAAAGCAATGGTATGTGATTCAGCCTTGCTATCAAAAAAGATTCGAAAATTTCATGCAGGGTAGAAAGAAAAAAAAAACATTTTAAAGTTTGGTGTCACTACTGATTAGCATTTATTTATTTTAGCCACGTTTTTCACTCAGTACAAGGACTGTCATGAATTCTTGAGACACAAGACATTTATTGTATCACCAAAAGTACTTCAAAATAACAACATTCCAGTGCAGAAGTGTGTCCAACAACCAGGAGAATTTATCATTACTTTTCCATTTGGTTATCACTCTGGATATAACTTAGATTTTAACTGCGCTGAAAGTGTAAACTTTGCACTGGATTCATGGATTGAAATCGGAAAAAATGCAAAATCCTGTACTTGTATTGATGATTCTGTTAGAATTGATATTGACAGTTTACTAGGCGATACCAGCAGGAAAAAAAGAAAAACAGATATACATGTTGCTCAACCTTGTATTCTTTGCTCCATAATAGATGATGATCAATCAAGATTAAATTCTAATTGCAGGAAATACAAAAATATTCATACAATATGTGCCGAATCAATCAACGAGACATATATAAAAGACAACTTAGTCTATGGCATTGATAAAGTACCTACCTCTCGCTGGAAACTGGTAAATTGATACGTTATATAATTAACAAAAGCAGTAATTAACATCTGATCACATAGACTTGCATATATTGTAAAGAAAAAAACAAGGGCGCATGTATGCAGTGCTGCTTTGGCAAATGTTGGAAATCCTTTCACGCTACCTGTGCAATCAGGAATGATGGTACCATGATACGAAAAGCAGGCCCAAAAAAGGGCACATTTATTTACGATGGCTTCTGTCCTCAACATGATCCAGTAAGCTATAGTGATATAATGAAATTATTGATGTACTAAATATTGTTGGCACCTTTTAGCAAAACATAACAAAAAAGCAAAATGAAAAAAATAGCTACATCAAGGAAATGACTAGTAAGCTCACAATTAATCGCACAATATATACTAAATGGAGAGGTGGTGGCTACTATCAAGGGCAGATTGTCGAATGTTTATCCAGCAAACAAGTCTGCCGTATACTATTGCAAGATGGTATTACTCGAAGTATTCCCTGGAGAGATATTTATACCGAAGATCCATCACTTACGCAAACTTAATAACAACTTTTTAATAACTATCTTCTTTAATAAATAATGTTCAATAATCATTTATCTTTTGGTTTTCAGCTTCTAATAGTCTTGTATTATAAACCAAAGCCGTATATTCACTAAAACTTTGCACCGCCCGTTCATACGAACAAAAACATATTTGTTGTTTAATTGATGTGGAACAAATGTGTGTGCCTCAAATATTATCAATTTTACAGAGACCTTCAAAATTTGGCACTACAAATTGGCGTTGTATATGCAATTGGGGTCTATGCAGATCTTTATTTGATAGTATGCTAAATTCATCTATTTGATAAACCGTATAGTAGCCGAGGCTTATTTTTGGGTGTTATTTAACTTCTCTAACTTTTGCTTTTTATAATTCCAAAATTTTTCTCTAATGGCATCTTGCTTATTTGCCAATTCCAAACACATTTCGAGAGCCGCATTATTGACAGGAGCCTTTTCCAGCTTTGCATTCTGCTCATAAATGTCTATATAAGCTGATAAAAGGAAAGGTGATTCCACTTTTGATTCGATCAGTGTCTTTAAAAATGGCTCAAAAGATTGTAAAGGCTTGTTTGTTTTCTCGTGTAATCTTTAGAAATTTATCAGATACAACACCAAATATGTCCAGAAGTTTTACTTACGCTTTGAGGTATGACCAACTGCTCGAGTTGTTTGGCGCCAAAGTGATTTGTTTTTGTGTGAAGCTTTTGGGTAAAATGTTAATACATTTCGTCAAATGATAAACGAATTTACCTTACTTAATTTCCTCTTGAAGCAATTCATCTGAGGGTAAAATTGGGCTATTGAATAAGACATAATAGCGGTAATTCCAGGCTGAGTTGTTTCTTACGTCAAACAATAGTAAATCATTTGTATAGGATAATTCACTACTCCACAAATTAAATCTCTTGACAACCCATTGTCTATAAGACCAACCATGATAGTTTTTTGAATCCTCTTCCAAAACTGCATTTATGAAAGGAATTTCTCTATCGCCATTATCCAATCGGTCCACAATCACTTGACGATGATGCCTACCATTGCCTTTAGATATTGATTATGAATCGTGCTTAGTTTTTTTTTGCTTACCAAACCTGATAATTCTTGGCCTGTTCAGCAATGATTTCGTCGATATAGTTTAATTCCTCCTCCAAGTCCGAGTTTAAGGCAAACAAAACCACTTGGCGATAGTTCCAGACGGTATAATGAGCAGGGTTCATTTCAATGATATCTTCAATCAAGGACAATACGCGTGGTGACTTTTCATTAGTAATTGTCACAGCTCTAAAATAGTCCATGGCATCTGAATCTATATAGAAAAGAGTTTCAGCAAAATAAAAAAAAGAAGGAGAAGAATGACACTGGTACGTTTAATTTACACTCTTTTGAATACGCAATAGGCACAAGTGGATTAGGTCCATCATCCTGAGGTACAGGTGTTACATCTTTCCATTCAGGATTATCGCAATATAATACTTCACTCATGGTTGCGTGCAAAGGAAGAGAGTGAGGAGAGCAGAAAACTGAGATTTAATAATAACGAGGGACGTCATCTTGCTATAGTTTTTTTGTTGATAAAAGAGACGGGGGAAAATATTTTCTTTGTTTCTTTTAAACTTATTCACAATGATGATTCTCCATCCTTGTTCAGAGCAGATAATTTGTATTTGCAAAGCTGATAATTGTTGAGTGGCCCGATACGAAAGTATCAACAAAGGCTGAGTGAATAAGTTTTTTTTTTTATTAACAGTTTTTAATTTTTAACAAAATAAAAATCAGTCTTCCTCACTGTCACTACCATAGTCAGCCAAATTACCCAACCCACTCGTAGTCTTCTTCTCGGGCGTTTTAACGGGTGTGGTTGTTGTATTTTTGGCAAGCGTTTTTAAATTGGCCAAAATATTTTTGGGAATAATACCACCAACCTTTTCATTCTCTTTCTGTTGTTGTTCTTGATATTCAATATATTGTTGTTGTTGACGATAATAATTATCATAATCCTCTTGTGTGTAAGCATCTTGTGCTTCAGTTATTGCTTTGACTTCTTCTGGCTTTTGTTTCTTCAGATGTCTTTCTGTTTGGTTAAAGCCACTTTCATCCATATCACGTTTGACTGAGGTAAATTCGGCTGGTAATTCAGATTCAACGTCTTGATCTTCGTTAGTACCTGCGTTTTCGGCAAGAATTTGTGCAACTCTTTGTTCTTCCAACTGATCATCTTCAGCATCTAAACGATTAGCGATCGCATTGGGATCTGCTGTGGCCCATCGAACGTTAATAATCTCGTTATTTTCAAGGTTTTGATTCATCATGGCTTCTCTTGCAAATTCAGCATTGGCTCTGGTTTTATATGTAACAAAAGCAACACCACGGTTTTTCAAAATTCTAACTGAATAACACAGTGGTCAATACCCATAAAACAAGAAACAAAATATCGTAAATACCTCTTTCTAAGGGTCCAAACTGTCCAAATTGACGTCTAATAACATTTTCTGTGTCTGATGAAATGGCAATACGACCCACATACAATGTTCGGTTTTCACGAATAAATCCACCAACACCACCCATATCCTGACGAAACTCGGTAAACTTATCACGTCCAAAACAATCGATGGTGGTTTCTAATTTATCCTCTGTGGTTGGGACACGATGCCACATGGCACACTTTGGTCCTTGCGAACACATGCCTTTAGCAAAAAACAGGCAAAAATACGCATTCTTATTTCTAGAGCCAATCGTTAACCCGGCATCTCTTGCAATGTCTACTTTAAACTTGGGTCGAACACTATTGCAATATGTTAGTATACCAATATGTCAATTGAGTTTTTAGTTACTAACCTCTGCTTGTTGAAATCCCTTTCAAGTCCAGAATAACGATGATGCCAAATATTATAAGTTCCTCCCTCTGGTCTTTTGTCTTTTAAATAATCATCAAGTTCTGCTTGAGTGACCTAAATTTTAGTTTTAGTATTTTATGATGAGTTAAAATTATCATTCTACGTTACTTGTACGCGTGCTGGTCTTGTCAAATTCATTTTGGTTTGAAAGTTAAAGAAAACAACTACGAAAATTCTGAAAAGAATTGTTTCAACTGGACAGCAAAAAATGTGACGGTCTTGAAAGACAAAAATCTTCCCTTTTTACCTTTTACCATGATTAGTGTAAGTGTACTTTGGACATTCATCTGCATAATCGCTGAAGCAACTCTTCTTAATTCAGAAAATACAGTCTGCACTTTCAGGCGAAAACCCCGAGAAAATTGAAAAAGAATATGTGGACTGTTTACCTTGCAAACTCACAGGTGCGGCAGCTTTTGGAGGTTTGGGTGGATATGCTTTACGTGAAGCTACCGTAGTAAATAAATTACCCGGTAGAGCAAAGACAGCCATTGGATTAGGTGTCACTGGTGTAGGTAAGTACCATTTTAGAAATTGATTCGTAGATAGGACGCCTCACTCATTTTTCCTACAGCATTTATTTCTGCTGGCTTGTATAGACTTACTATGTAACATATAACTAACTTTATTAAAATGAATTTACTTTTTACTGGCTTTACTGGAGCCTCTTCTCTTTCTAGTCTTTGGTCCAGCATGTTCTGCGACCACATCTTCTTCGATGGTACGATTTTGTTTGGCCTCAAAGTTGCAGTCATCAGATTCGCTCGACATATCAATGCTTAAATTTCGGATGGCAGACTTGGTTCTAGTTCCACCTCTTGATACACTTCTTCCACCTCGTGTGGTAGTAGTAGTAGTAGTACTTCTAGTTACTTTCTTGTATCGGTTGGGTCTTTCATCGTCATCCTCCTCTTCCTCCTCATTATCATCATCATTGGCACTGAATGAACATAACTTGCCAAATGTCTTAACAACATCGGAACAGCTTAATACAGTACTTAATTCGTTTCTGATTAAAGCAGTTAAAAGTGTGGAAAGGATTAAAGCAGGGACAATGAAAAGCAAGGCAGATTGAGCCTTCTTGGTAAAGTGAACTGTGTATATCGATGCGCCTGCACTAGCAATATAGGCTAACAAAGAAGCTGTAAAATATGGCTTTGAGAAACGGGTAGTTGTGAAATCGCTATTTCTTTTGGATGACGCAGTCTTCCATGAATTTAACTTGTCAAATCGAAGACAATAAGCGATATAGATACCTAAAAAAATTTCAATACATGCTAGGGGATTTTTTTTTTTATGACATTTTGTTTGTTACCTGGTACAATTATATCTCCTAAACCAAACATGGTGAAATAATGATCTGTTTTCATAACCTTATTGAATAGATAGGTATTGATATTTCTAGGCCAAACGACACTGGTAGGTGTGTTTGTAAGAGCTTCAGATATATTCTCCAGGATGTCTGTTCCAAATAGCCAGAATACATCAAATGCCAGCATACCCAACAATAAAAGAAATCCAGTGAAAAAGGAATCGACCGATAATAAAGCAATGGCGCTGGTGGCAAGACTAATAGCGAATAAGTTCCCAATGACCCAACACTTTGACACGGCATAAGTAAATGCGAGTCCGACAGAAATTATGAACATCAGTAAATGAATGATTGTGACATTTAAGTGGCACAATTCTATTATGGCACTGTTAATACGCTGTCTAAAGGGTTTCTTTTCTTTTTTTTTTTACACATACTTTGGTCTTTTTTACTGAAGCTGAACTTGTACTTTGTAATTCTTTTGAGACATTCCGTTGGTAGGATTCTTTTGGCCAACAAGACCGCTGTATTTGAAAACACTGTACAAGATAATATAGATGCGAGGACTTGAGTAGCTTGGTTGATGTATTTAGGCTCGATTTCGGATAATGCCAAATAAGCACTGTAAACGAGTACGGATCCAGCAATGGGGAACATAAGTATGTCCTTGACACTTAACACCTTGGATTTTTCTTCACCTTCGTCATCAGAGTCATCGAGTGGACTTACCTTTGGGTAAGAGACTCTTCTTACTCTTGTTGTGGAAGCTTCGTGCTTCATGGCACGCAATGAGGCATATGAGCCAGCGTAGATTGGGAACAGAGCAAGACCTAAAAGTGCCACCGAGGCTAACTGTAGCCCGACATGGTCATCAACAAATTCTAATAGTTTTTCTGCTGACATTTTAGAATACCGAGGAAGAAAAGAGAACAGCATGAACAAAAATATAAACCCGATTTTTATATAACTGGGAAAAGGAAAAATGACACGTAGAAGAATAAAAATAAAAAATATCCGCCAATGACAATTATTAGGCCAATTATTAGCCAAAGCCATTTACTAATTCTAGTATTATGTCTTTATAAGTTAGATACTTTCCAAATTAATCAGCTTTCGTATTCTTCTTTATGTATCAACATTCTCCTCTACAATGGATATGACTATTTTCTCTATGTTCAGCAATTATACTTACGAGGACAATTTATTTTAAAATCAACGAGGGTATTGACTCTTTTCCCGTAGTATGAGTCTATTAGTTATTAAGAATAACATGTACGCCGTGAATATGATGTCAAATGAAGATAAATCAGTTCTCTTCGGCCAAAATAAAAAGTCACATAGCCAGTATGTAATAATATTTTAATTTCTATCAGCGTCTCTACTGGTCTTTACTGTATTCAATTGTAGTCAAAATGGAAGGTGATAAGCATTTATTTTTTAGACATAGAACGCATATACTAACTTGAAAAGAAAATTTCCATTGTTCAGATACATTTTTTGAGGATGATGAGCATATTTTCTTCGACGGAGACAACATACCCAAACAATCAAAGGTTAAAACTACATATTATAGTCATTGTCTACAGTATATTGATATATATTATAGCTTAACGATTATAGTACCACATGCTGTACATATACCATCAAGCAAATAAGAAGTGTAAATATTAAAGGAGAATCAGGCTTTTATATTGACAACAAGAAAGTGAACTATGCAAGTATATTAAATATTTTAATATAATTGGTGGTGTATTTATGTATATGATAGATTAAGCTTGTTGGTATTGTACGTACCATCCATAAACTTGAAAATAGTGTTTCATATACTATTGAAGATGGAACAGGCGCAATAGACGTACGAGTCTGGGAACCTAATGTTTATTGTGATACTCTCATGGAGTAAGCAAAAAAATGATATCTAGACAGCCCTGACTTACATGTATATCTATAGCTCGAATAGATATGTCTCTGTATATGGACGCATTTATGTACTAAATAATAAGCTTGTTACTGTCACGGTACATAGAATATTTGTTGTTGAAGATCCCATGGAGATTACTCTTCATTTACTTGAATGTATTTATACTCATCTCGTCAATGGCAAAGCAGAAACAGTTGTAAGTAATTTATCTGAGTTATAGAAAGAGTGGAATTAAGTTTTTTTTTTCCTTTAAGCTTGGTCTATTTGAAAGAAAACATAGTGGTAGTGATAATCCAAATGAGTCTATAGTTAAGCGAGCTATTCACGAGTGCAGTTCTAATAAAGGTGGGGCGTATATTCATACTGTTGTGGTACAACTTCAAGGAGTAATGCAAGAAGAGCAAATTATGAAAATTATCAGCAAATTGATGAATCAAAACTTGGTTTATAAGACCTTTGATAACAATCACTATGCGTTGGCAGATGGAATTTAAAAATACGGCGCCTCAGTGCTATCATGTGAATCATCAATAACTGCTATTTAAATCAAACAAATATCTGAAGGGTCTAGATTAATAAAACTCGCTTTTTCCTCTCTTTTGTTTTTTTACCCATTTTTATTCACATGGAAAAGTCCAATAGTGTATTGGTATTAGCACCAATTACTTGCTTCTTTTGTGGCTCAAGTAAGGTTTATAAGTCTAATCATACATTTTTGCTGTATATCTAAAACGTTTTCATTTCCTAGATTATCATGTATCCAGCGATTGTGTAGGTGGCATCTGTTATTTTCGTGTGTATGCGTGTGCATTTTTATTTTTACTAATATTATTTTTATTATAATCGTAATGGTCATTTATTAGCCACTGTAAGTACCCGAACTTATCCATTTATGAAACTTCAGTCAAGCTTGTCTTAATTGTATTTTCTTTTTTAACTAGGTATGTCAAACATCATGTAATAAGTTTACCAAGTCACGTTGTTATCAAACCTACCCCTCTTAATAATCTATCCATGATAAAAGCATGATGCAAAAAGGAACAAGAAAGAACCTTTTTTAATTGATTGAAGCTAGCACTCATTTGAACTTGTGCACACTCTCACAAAAAAATACACAAATAAACTATCTAAATTTTTATTCTTTGGCTCTGGGATTAAAACAAAACTGTTTGTTGTACTTTTATATTCATGAGTTTGTTATTCGCTAAAAGACAGTTGACACAATTTGCACGGTTCAAGTTAAATGAAGCTAGTGTTTCATGTAAATATGCTGTCACCCACAAGTATAGTTATACCACCACTAGTTCCATTGTCAATGAAAAAAGGAAACAGATTTTAATGGGAGGCGGGAAGGAAAAGCAAGATGCTCAGCATGCTAAAGTAAGCGACAAAACAAAAGCCTTCGTATCCGTATTTTCGTCCTAATCTATTCAACAGGGAAAGCTGACAGCAAGAGAGAGGCTAAATTTGCTACTGGATAAAGGCTCTTTTCGCGAATACGACGCTTTTGTTGAGCATTCATGTACAGATTTCAACATGGATTCCAACAGGATATTAGGGGATGGTGTTGTAACAGGACATGGCACGATTCATGGACGTCGTGTGTTTGTTTATAGTCAAGACTTTACTGTTCTCGGGGGTAGTTTATCACGTACAAATGCCAACAAAATTTTGAAAGTAATGGATCAAGCATTGTTGGTTGGAGCCCCTATTATTGGCTTAGAAGACTCGGGTGGGGCAAGAATTCAAGAGGGTGTAGACTCATTAGCTGGCTATGCTGATATATTCCAAAAAAATGTGATTGCCTCAGGTGTTGTACCTCAGATATCCTTGATTATGGGTCCTTGTGCAGGTGGCGCTGTGTATTCACCTGCATTAACGGATTTCACGTTTATGGTTCAGGATACGTCGTACATGTTTGTCACAGGTCCTGATGTTGTGAAGGCAGTAACAAATGAAAAGGTGACTCAAGAAGAATTGGGCGGGGCCAGAACACATACCAGAAAAAGTGGCGTAGCCCATAACTCTTTTTCCAATGATATTGAAGCATTACAAGGGTAACATATAACTCATCATTTTAAAAAAAAAAAAAGTATTGACCATTCCTTGTGCAGCGTAAGAGATTTCTTTCCTTATTTGCCTCTTTCAAACCGTGACGTCGTTCCACATCAATTATGCCATGACCCGGTTGATCGTCAGGATGAGGCGTTGGATACGATTATACCTTCCAGCTCTAATATTGCGTATAATATGAAGGAAGTTATTGGAAGAATTGTGGATACTCACTCGTTTTACGAAATTGCGCCAAAATTCGCAAAAAACATACTGATCGGATTCGCAAGATTGAATGGTCAGTCCGTGGGTATTGTAGCGAATCAGCCATTAGTTTCGTCAGGTGCTTTGGATATGGATGCATCTGTGAAAGCTGCCAGATTTATTCGTTTCTGTGATGCGTTTAATATACCTCTTTTAACACTAGTTGACGTACCTGGTTTTATGCCTGGTACTGCACAAGAACATGCTGGTATTATCCGACACGGAGCAAAGTTATTGTATGCCTATTGTGAGGCGACTGTACCGAAATTAACCGTCATTACCCGCAAAGCATATGGTGGTGCCTATATTGTCATGAGTTCAAAACATTTACGTGGCGATTACAAGTAAGTGCTTAAAACTAGTAGCTTTTTTTTTCGATGTGCTCATCTTCGATAGTGTTGCATGGCCTTCTGCTGAAATTGCCGTAATGGGAGCTGCAGGTGCTGTAGAAATTATCTTTAGAAACCATCCAGATAAACCCGCCATGAGAAAAGAATACAAAGAGAAATTTGCCACACCTCTGTTTGCTGCCAAAAGAGGGTATTTAGACGATATTATTTCTCCAAAGTAAGTTCAAACAATTTAGAAGTAATTTAATTAATCTTACTGACATATTCGACAGAGAGACGCGCGCCAGACTAATTGAACAGTTGGATCTTTTAAAAAGCAAAGCGCTGAAAAACCCTTGGAAAAAACATGGCTGCATCCCACTATAAATTAAAGTTCAAAATTCAATTTGTATGCAGAATAATCCTCTTATAATTTATATGTATAAGATTTTAATTCCATAGTGTCCGAAAGTGGTCGTATAGCTCCTTTTTTTTAAACAAAAACAGCACATCGTATTAGCACAATACTGGCCCTTCGCCCACGTATGATGATCATTTCAAAAAAAAACTCACAATTTATTTGTTTTGTGCCTCGTGGCAGTTCATCGTTTTTTTATGCAAACAATCTGTTTCTACAACTACATATGATGTTTATGAAGCTACGTGATGTCCAAAAACGAATTTCGTAAAACAAATGCTACTGCCGAGAAACTGATAAGCAATTATTAAGTTTAGCATCACATAAGCATGGGTTATTTGTATTTAAAACGACTCATTAACCGTGAATTGCTATTTGCAAATATTTCTATCATAGGTAAAGTTCCAAATCTTGGTTGATTGAATAAGCAATCAAAGCATTTTGACATAACCCAGCTTTAGGGGTTTCAGCAAGTTTAATTTTATTATGATCTTGATCACGGTACTAAAAAAAATTATATATATATACATCACTACTTTATACAATTTCAGTTTGAAATGCATACTATTAGGACCGCTAATATTATTGAATCAGCAGCTGATGATATCGCTAAATTTCTTTTAGACAAACCATACACAATTCATCCGTTTCAAAACTGTTGCGAAAAAATGGCGACTATGTCACTTACATAACGCTGATGCCGTCGTAAAGGAGAGATTTGAAGGCGGTGTGTACAAAGAGCTTGGAATTTATCAGCGCAAGCGAATGACTTGCGCTTGCCAGGAGCCCCTTGTTGAAAAATAATAATTACAATGCACGAGGAGATTTTTGTATACTTGTAGAATGTGCTATGTTGGAGGCAATTGATCAATTATATGTTACCAACAACCTCAAAATATGGAATATTTTTAAAAACGAGGCTTTTTTCAAAGCACAGCGTACCGAACAATAGTGAAGGTCAAAATTTTTACCGAAACGGAGGTTTGGTTTGAAAAGCCTATTTTTTAAAAACGTGTACGATGTGTTGTCTATGTTGTATAAAATTGGAAGGTCGTTTATTGCTTTGGGGACTTTGACCTACAGCATTTATTTTATTCAAGTTACACCAATAAAAATTCGATTCTGGGAACTTTCGATGGGTTCAAAATGCCTCTATTGCTTTAGATGTAGAGGGAGTGTAAATTCTCTCTAGATTCTAAATCTTGCGAGAAAAACCTAAAAGTTCGTCATTGCTATGCGGGTTTCAAAGAAAAATATGTTTAATCTGTAAATACTAAAACAACCACATACGAAGAATAACAAGATAAAAACTTCGAGCATTGAAAGTACGCGAAAAGATCAACTCACTTTTACGTATTTCGAGGCTAATGAAAATGTTAATCTGCCCGCAAAGTAGGAGGAGTAGGAACCATTATTATTGCTGGTAGTATCGATTAAAATTCAATTTCATTTTCGTAAAATGGTGAAAGTCTAGCACAGATAGAAGCCGGAAGGTCGTCATCAGAACCTTCTCCTTTGTTTTTTAAAGACTTGTCGTATTTTGAAAGCTTAACGTAGAGTACATGAATATGTTAGTTCGGTTGTAGTTCTAGAAGTTACAAATCGAATGCTATGATGTAGTTTCTGTCTTTCTTTAATGTGACTGTCCCGCCCATTATATTGCAAGTGCTTTGTTTAGACTGGTAAAATGGCTTTGCCGGGTTTGACAAACTAAAAAAAAGAAGCCGGCATAAACAAATAAAATAGACTTATAAATGCCAAGGGATACGCAAAGCCCTTATTTTTAATGAGCATCACATCAAAAGATATAAATGTATACTTCCAAGTTAAGGTCTTTATTTTACCACTTTTATAAATGTTCTTTATTTTTTTTATTTTCTGTAAATTAATTTAAACGCTTTTGTATAATTAATGCCATAATCAACTGTGTCTAATTCCATGTTGTAACACACTTTTACATCTTCTATAAATAACTTTGGACCGTGAGACTACCTTTCCCTATGATCAACCATGATGTGTTGTAAACCTCATTTGCTTTCGACATATGCATGATGTGAAGAACAAAGCATATAGTTAAGTTTTGCCTAAAAATTAAATACAAAAATTTATTACAAATTTGAATGTTCCGCTTTTTTTTATGTTACACATACCGCACGATGTCAAGGCAAGGCTCGTCATTTGATGCAGACATTTCACCATATAAAACGAGTTTAAAGACTTGGTCAAACTTCTCTTTACTCTTTCTCCACTTTATTTCTCCTCTTTTTCAATTATGTATCAATCACAAGACAATCTATACGATATGGATCTATTTACACCCACAGACTCCATTGATCCTTCTACTGTTATGGAATATCCACTGTATAATCCAATGTTTATAAATACCGTGGCAACATCATCTCCTCTTCTGGACACATATACATTATTCAAGGAAAACCCACTAGACTTTATTGGGTTTGACCGCTTCGATACAAATGACCTGTCTAGTATTATAGATACAAACAGCAATATATATGATTCTCATTATTACAGTGATGAAGAGCAAAAGAGTCTAGTGCCAAACGAATCTGAAGAGGATGACCATGGCAGCGATCCTGATTGGACGAGTAAAGATATCTTTTCCACGCCTCCCAAAACAGCGCTAGATATTCAATGCACAAACTGCTCAACTACAAATACACCACTACACACCAACTGAGTCTCCTCAACTTATATAGTAAGGTGCCCTCATCTGAATGTAAACTTTATTTTTAAAATCTTTCGTCCAATAAAATAGCCAGCCCACCAAATCTTCTTAGCTCAATTTGTAGATAGTCTCTTCTGGGAAACAATTATGCTTTTAAAATCATTTCATCCAATGAAATAACGAAAAAAAAAAAAAAAAAAAAAAAAACTTCTAAGTAAAAATTAACATGGCGAAATTAACATGTACATGAACATGATTTTTTATTAAGACAAATTTTATAAATTTTTAACTTTATGAGACAATGCCCACCAGAAGGTGCCAAACTTGCTGGTGTTGATTAAGTTGAAACGAGGGTTCATCTTTCTTGAAAAATCAAGCATCTCCACGAACTGACACTCTGTTTCTCTGTATGTCGACTTCGTCCGCAACAGCTTTTCAACAACAAGATTTCCTCCATTGTCTTTGTTACAAACGTAATAAACGCAGGAGTTTAAACCGTCGGACTGGCTTAGAAGTTCAAATCTTGTCACAGGTCCACGTTCACACCAAAGAGCGTATTCAACGATGGTGGGAGCACCAGTCAACGCATCGATTTTGACGACTTCACCGATAAAGAGGTTGTTTCCGTTTTGAAAAATTCCGGTTGAGCCAACTTTCATGGTCTTGTCATCATCGTCATTATCAACAAAGTCTCTAATAGTAGACTTGAAGGACACAGCAACCTCGAGGACTTTGTTTGAAGCTTTAACTGGATAATCCTGGCCTGCCACCAACCAAGAACCACCAGTCAATACATGTCGAGCCATCAACCTCTTTGCAAAAGCAACAGCGGCATCTCTTGAAGGATTATGTCTGTTGGTACGAAACAGACACTCTCGAATGAATTTATTAAATTGCTCACCCTTCTCAGTTTCATAAAAGATTGGGGATCCAAATCGATAAATATCATCAACAAGATGATGCATGATGTGCATTTTACTGGAGTTATAAACGGAGCCACCCCTTCTGTTAGGATACTTTCGCTTCATGTAAGCATCATGCTCCATCACCGAGACACGAAGATCATTGTAAGTGAACTCCACATACTTCAGGTACGAATCAGACTTATGCTTGATTTTGCTGATATAAGAAAGCGAAGCTAACTTGCCCAAATTTTCAAAGCAGGTCTTGATCAAGAGAACACCGTCATCACGTCGAATTTCACCAGAACAGATCAATTGATTCAACAGAATTGGTACTTGCTGAACGAGGATTTTGTAATCCCTACCTAAGAAAGATCCATGAAGACGCAATGATGAACGCAGCTTTCGGGTAAACCCTTTGCTAACGTAACCATGCAATCTTGTTTCGAGGATACTTTTCTCAGTTGGATTCAGATGGTCTTGCAACAATGTTTTTACCAAGGCTTTGCCGACACCAAGCATTATCGTATGAAGGAGCTCGATTGGACAATCCAACATCGTATCGAACGATTGAAGGTCTACCAGAGCCTGACCACCAACAAGTTTGTAACCAGTATCGACATTTACCAACAAAGTCTTGTCACCGCCAGAAGCCAAATATCGCGCGTACATATCTGCAACCACTTTTTCAGAGCGAGGGTCACAACGATAATCACTGCCATCAAGTCGAGCTGGGGTTTTTAATTCCCAAACACACTTTCGGCATGGCATCTTTGAAATGGCACCGCGACTAGAGGCAAGCTCCGAATGACGCGCATTATCAGCAGTGATAAATTGCAACGGAGCAACGACAACGACAGCCTCACCACCAGGCAAAAACATCTCCACACCTTTCTCCAACAACAAAAGATCTTCAACAATAGCAGGAAGCATTTGCATTGCTGACAGCAAATGATCTGTACAGATGAAGGCTGTATTCTCAAGTGCATGTCGTTCAGCAAGAGGCAAAGCGGCGGGTACCATAATCCAACTATCAAACTTGTTGTGTTTCTTGGTTCGATTTCCACTCATATCATCAGTAAAGAAATTCAGGGGAATAACCTTAACGGGCTTGAATTTACGAGCAGAAGAAGGAGAGGGGCGCTTCAAAGGATTTGGCATTTTCAATCTACTAATAATGGTACTAGAAGCTCTAAGGAGATTAGAGTCATCCAGCACATTACGTTCGAAATCCAATGACAAAGTTTCCGGGCGATCACACAAAATGCTTGAAATGAGATTCACTTCGACAGAAACTTTCCTGGGCATGTTGTGGAGGTATAACCTACCATCAACGGGAAGAACTTGGTAACCTTCAGCCATAACGATTGAATGATTCAAGGTATAAAACCTCTCCACAATCACAAAAGTTTGACCTGTTTTGATCAGATCACCAACCCAGATATCCTTTGGGATGTTGTTGATTATGACAGAGACCATTGGATGTTGAAACATCTTGTGGGTACGCCATTTGTTCGACTGGTAACTATCGACAAGCTCGCCCTCTGTATGATCAGGAAGTTTTGATAAATGATCAGTGACAGAAGGGTTTGCAACCAACAACTTCAAGACTTCGGAGGGAGGATTCATATAGAACGGGAGATCTTCTTCGACTTCTTGACCATTCACCTTTTTCTGAACCTTGACGTAGTGCTTCGTCTGTCTGAGCAAGGGAATCTGGTTTCTTGTTCTTCTTGAATCATCAAAGTTGAATATGAGATCAGCTGCAGGTACTTTGGCTTCGGGATAGGCAACCTTGGCTTCAGTGACGTCCTTGACAAGCTTCACAATATCTTTCATCAAACTTTGAGATATGTCACCCCCAGACCGATAATAGAATTGATACATCAATTGATGTATCTTATCCCTGAAAGGAAAAAACTCGCCGTTGACAACTATGGGTGTTTGATCCTCGATTTCGTCGACTACAGCTTCCGGTTCATCAACAATGGATTCAGTGAATTCAATGTCTTCATCAAAAGGTTCATCTTCGTCCTCGTCGTCTTCCTCGTCACTGTAATCTTGGCATTCAGATTCGTCCTCTTGATGAAACACCATACGATCCAGACTGATGCGAGTAGATCTAATCGACTCAGGTAATGCAGTAACTTCTGGTCCATTCACTCGCCTGAAGGCCGTGTTGCTTGGGGTAATGGGTGCCTTAAAAGTGAAGGCTTCGGTAATTTTATGTGATTTTTTATGACGTGTAAGGGCGCTTGGATGCCGGAAGCGCTTGCCACATTCATTGAAATCGCAACGATAGGGGTTTTCGGTTTCGTTGGTTTGTTCAGGTTGAGTATTCATAATTCAGGAAGTAAAAGAGATAGAGATATAGTTTTTTTTTTTTTTGACTTAGAGGTTTTTTATATGCAAAGGTTTAGACCAGAATTTTGAACTACAGCTATTTCCAGCAGGTTCTTTTTCTTTTAGCTTCTTTTTTTTTCTTCATGTCTTTCTTTCCGTTTCTTTAACTTTTTAACTTGGTAAGTTATTTTCTCTTATTCCCTTTATAAACGCTAAAGCTATCTATCTTATAGTTTTTCACTTTTATGCTCAATAGTACACTCATAACTGACCCATCTATGTGGAAGGTATATTGCTAGCACTTTTTTTTTTGTTCAAATGAAGACTAAAAAAATTTTTTATAACAGATTTAACGCGTAATGAAGTGAGGTAAGTCTATTGCTTTTCGTGTACAAACAACATGCATTAACGTTCATACTTCTTTAGTCAAATACGGATTACTCTGAACGGCACAAGAAATAAGGTAAAGTGATTTTTATTCAACTATTCCAGTATCATTTACTAACTATTTTTTTATAGGTTTGTTGTACGCATCTGGCTATACATGCTCTATAGAACAATGCATACTGTCTTACAGTCTTCTGGGAGTAGTGGATTAAATTTATGCATTTTTTACACCATCCTGAAGGGATTTCCAATGGCTGGCAAGGCTGTATGGCATCCAAGCCATCCATTATTTTTTTTTAAATAAAATCTACATTTTAAGCCTATAATTCTATCCAATCAAAATAATTATTTTTAAACAATTTGAACCATTTTTATTTTGGCAAAAACGGTTCCACCGAAATACAAAAAATTCTATAACCCGACAATGTCCATATTAAGATTAACCAAAAAAATTGAGCTTTGAACGTCCGAAAAACTCTATGGGTGTGTATGGAGACGTAATTCACAGGGACATTCTTTGTGTAATGCTTGCGGTCTCTTTTTAAAACTTCATGGTGTGGTCCGTCCGTTAAGCCTAAAAACCGATGTTATCAAGAAGCGTAACCGAGGTACTAAGCTTAAGAGATCCAGCATAAAAAAAAAGCGATCAAAGAGATCGTCTCCATGGGGTCAATGACGGGTGTTTTCGGAAACTATCAGCTTACCCAGCATACAGCGCGGATTCTATTTTTTATTTTTTTGTTTCACTTTGTGAGGATATAAACTCTCTCAGGTGCACAATCCAAAAAAAAAACCGTTGTGACTCTTTCATACATATTTAATAAATCAGAGACTCCGTCTCCGTTTATACTTTTTTTTTGTACTAGGTGAGAATTTAAACAAGTTGATTTTTCTTTTTTAGGATGTTTAAAGTTTCACTGCCAAAGGGTGGTTTTTAATTTTCAAAGATCGTTTTTTTATATATATATATATAAGAGAAAAGATGACTACTCGTTTTTATTATGAAGACGTCCAAGGCGAAATGGTTGATGATTTCGTTGAGGAAGTTACTTATTTCCATTAAAAAACTTAAGCTCATATAAGAGAGTACTGCGAAAAAGCAAGAAGATGAATAGTTATCGTTTTAAGAGGACGTAAAAAATCTTGATATTGATATGGAGGATTTTATAGCCACAGGTAAAAACAATCAAAGAGCTATCATATTACTCTAATGAGCAAAAGCTTCTATTTGTGTATTATAACAGAAGCTATTCTATGCAGCTAATTTCGGTCGCTTCGCAGGTTGTATAAACGATCGAACAGCACAAAAAATGGGCCAAAAAACTCAAGGAGGACAAGGACTGGAATATTTTTGAAAAGCAAACCAATTTGGCTAATATACTAAAACCACAATTAAATGATAGGCACAAACTTCACCTTCTAGAATTTTACGACGACCGGCCACAAGCACGAGTAGCTGATGCAATGAACTTTTTCACACAAAAATTCTCGGATCCTAGTGTGAAGAAGAGCACTGTCCATAACTTTTTTGAAAACCAAGTGCAATCTTTCCTTCAAAAAGCTGACAACTCAAACAGCTGCTAGAAAAAATCCCACCAAAATTTAAGATCGCAAGGATTGGAGTGCAACGGATATGAACTATTTGGAAAATTGTGTTTTTGTCGATGAGTCCGGGTTTGATACCAACATGACACCACCTAGTGGAGGGTCATTAAAAGGAAAGCCAGTTGTCACAGGTACTCCTACCGACAGAGCTGTTTCTCATACTGTATTAGATGCTATCACGGCAAAGTTTGCTGTTTCTATGGAACTCCGGAATCCCCACGAAGAAACCTCAAAACGATTCAAGATTGACTTTAGTAATCGTGAATGGAAAGTACCAGCTCAAAAGAAAAAATCAACTTCAAAAGGTACTGTCACTGGTCACTATCTGAAGTTTCTTGAAAAAACCATGGATTATGTGGATTTTTTTCTTGAACTCAAAGGCTATTATATTGTATTATGGATAATCCAGCCATTCATGAAGCGGGCCAAATTGATGAAATGATAGTTGCAAGAGGGTACAGCAGTATCTACCTTCCTCCGTACTCTTCTGAGCTTAATCCAATAGAGCAGTTTTGGTCAATTGTCAAAAATAAGGTCAAGCGAAGTTCATTCGAAGCTGTGGTGATTGATAAAAATGTCACGTATAAAATAATGAGTTAATTTAACAATGTCTAATAGTAATTAGTGTATTATTATTCTCTTATTTTTCTATTGCAATTTAGTCTTTTCTCATTGACCAAACAAGAAGTATTAATGAAGTAATGTTTGAACTGGATGTTAACAATACGCTCCCCTCTCTAAACCTTCCAAGTCTGCCCAATGCCTCTGCCTCAACAATCCCCACCTCCTATATATTTTGGGAGACCAAGTGCAATAATGAGCCTGCTTAAAAATAATCTTCCATAATCATGTAAATAAAGTATCTGTAGCTTCTTGTTCAATCCTGTCCAAATAATATCTGCTTTTTCCGAATTTTTAGAGCCTAGTTCCTGCACGAATCAACTGGTGTGCACTTCATTGTTGCGACTAAGTATGAGTTTTTGTCTGAAAAAGATTGTGGCTATTCCCCTCTTGATTCGTGGCTTCACTTTCATCTTTGTCGTCTTCTTTGGAAAAACCTTAAGCTCGATGCAGCTGTATTTTTGAGAAGAGGGTAAACGATTATGGATCTCATGCTTAATAAACTTTGCGCTTATACGGCACAGGAGGCACTGTAGTACTTGAATAAAAAAAAATATTTACGTGCATTCAATTTCTTTGATTTTCGTTTTTACTTCAAGTTTATTTTCAAAGCGTAACACTGTAATTTCTTATTATCCGCCCTTTTGCATTGGAACGACTGTATTCTAAACATATGTTTATTACAATTAAAAGTAAAATAATAAAGCGCCCTGAAGATATCTATTCCAATAAAGGTTTGGATACTTCACTCAATATATTTACAAAACGGAGATAGAAGCTTGCCGATTTCTCATCCAAATAATTTTTAAAATGCATAAGCTTGCTTACAGACAACGTGCATCTCAATTTAAGGGGTCATAGCGAACGTTAATTATAGCTTGACATGAATTTGTCAAACTCAACACAAATTTAACTACTAGTGCACAAGACACATATTCAATAACAGACATCAAACCTGATGAATTTTTGTTGAAATTCTTTAGTAATTCCAAACCCAAGAACCTGTCAGAAATGTCTAAAAGGGTTAAAATTTAAATTCTCAGTAGGCAGTAGCTCTAAGTTATGATTTAAAAAAGAGTTTCATCGCCCACTAGTGTTGAAAGAAGCTCTTTTCTCTTGCATGACACGATTCAGTTATTGTATCATCAAAAGGAAGCCGTAAGGGGAGCTTATACGGAAGCTAGCTATCAAAATTTTGAGTGTGCTTGTCCGAAACCTTCTTGCCATTTAATCACCCCCAACAACGTCTATAATGTAAAGATGAGACTTTTCTGACCCAACAATTCCTTTTACCATCTTTATTACCAAAGAAAATCTACAGTTGGTCTTTTAATCTCGTTGTCAATTTGATCCCGATGATCTTGTCGTGTTTACAGCGTCACCCAAAAAATGACCTATATACAGTGTATAAATCTTCATATACAGCAAACTCGTAATTGCCTTTAAGGTAAAAATTTTGTTAAAGTATGTCTGTATGGGTTTCTTGGAAGATGCTATACTATTTTCCAGTTCCAGTTTTTTCTTTTTCGAAATGATGGATTCACAACCTCGTGTGAGGAGGTTACATGATGTGCATGCTAATTGTATAAGATATAACGCAAAATGTAGTCCTGCTATCAGACTGATTGTATAACAATACATCAAAGAAAATTAAGGACCCGGTGACCCTATAAGTAAATATCAGTCCACATGATTGATGGTCTGTTTGGCAAGTTAAAGCTTTTAATGATAAAAGGAATGACCAGATAAATGAAGTCCTCGTTAATTCAAATAGCCATACAGAAAATACATCTCTTTTTTAATGATCGGCGTCGTATACTTTTATCTTTAAAACTCTTCACGTCATGAAGAATTTTCAGCTTACAAAATTAAGATAGCAATCACGATCAACATTATATAAATATACAAGCATCGTTTGTAATAGACAACGTGCTCTTTGTGTTTGGAAGAGATGGAACAATCGCGCACTCTTCAATAAAATTTGTAAATAATGCAGGATTTGATCGCAATAATTTTAAAGTTTATACCGTATTATTGATAGGTATTTAAAACGTGGTCTGAACCAAACATTGTTTTTGTTCCTATCCTGCAATAGACTATCGGGACTTACACTTAGAAAAAATTTACCCGTAACAAGTTTTTTTTTATAGATGTATGAGGCTCTGTTATTTTATTATTTTATTTTTTATGAAACTAACTACAAATATACCTTTATTCTGAATGGGCTGAAAAATTGGATCCGTTAAAATTAATTGCAGTGTATAATAGATTACCTTTTCTAATCTGGTGGCACACAAATGACCTTATCGATCTAAGCATGTGGGTTGTATTTATATTAAAAATAACACCAATTTTATCGATATTGTGCTACCAGTTAATAGCATACTTCTTTTCAAATTTTTACAGTGGCTATCTATTAGCACGGTATAATAAACTCTTACTTGAAAAAAAAAAATGGGAAAATAAGCCTGTACGTAATTCTTGTCCTACAACTAACGTTCGTATTACTGTACTGAATTTCCCGAAAAGTCGCCAGCAATTTTATTTTTGAAAATGAAAGACAAGTAATCACTTTACTATAGTTTGTTCACCTAAAACATTTTTTCCATGGAAATACATTGAGGAACGAAGCTAGCTGGATGTTGACTCTATCCACGACAATCCTGCAAAATTACATTTGAAACTGATTCCATAATTCGAGGAGTCAAAAGATCGCCTTTGTCTAAAGGGATCCTTTAGATACCACTTTTCACCTTCGACCAAAATTCCTTAATAGGATTGGGGGAAGGGAATATGAAGACAAATAGACGAATTTATAGCTTCTTTCATCGATTGAAGCTCTGATGGAAATTTTTTTGTGCATTATTTATTACCGTCTGTATTCCATTTCTACATAAACAGTCCATCATGAATTTAAGATAGCTCATAAAATGAGATGATCTTGTTCCCACTCTACCATTTACGACAACCTTATTTAGTCATTTATCTTTCTTTCTTTTTGCTGCTCGTTGTTGAGGTAGGTGTAATATCGTAGATATCAAAATAGACTATAGAATTATCAAAGTAAAGATAACCTTTTATTAAGAGTTGAATGAGCTCGTATTAATACTTTTACGAAGCTGTGTCAATACTAATGGTGGATCCAATTGGGATTACTAGCTATTCAATCGTTTCTACATTTGATTTGAATAAATGTTTATTCATGTATTCTTATTCGTTCATAGCAATCTTTTCCTTGATCACGATCTCCAGTCTGTCTACTGAGATCTAATATTTTATTCTATTGTTTTTATAATTTAATACATCTGCGATACAACAGTGAGCTTTCTTGAAGATACGTCAATAACACCATCAGTTAAAATTCCGCCCGGAATTGTGATTGAAGCGCTGCGAGAGGTGGGTACAATTGCTTCAGCAGGCTTGTCTTTCTTTGGCCAACCTCTATTATGGGCGATAATTATATCAAATTCTGCTTGGTCTATTAATTCTCAATTTTTTAAAAAGTCAACCCGATCCTAGGCCATGGCTACGTGCACTTGGGCTGTCCCTAAGAGACCCGTTGATTTTTTTTACAATTATTTAAATAAAGCTTGTTTTGTATTACCGCTGACAAAATTCAAGCAGCGGCCTGACTTGGTTCGCAATATAAATTGTGTAATTTTAAGTACAGGTGTAGTTTTATTACTACTATTTTGAAAATACATGTTTTGCTAGAATGACTTTTTATATTTATTATTGAAGCGAGCACTGGGCTCAAATGGATGGCGTTTTCTAGTATACATCCGTGACTGCGAACGCGTCCTATAAATTTGACATTTTTTTTTTTTTTTTTTTTTTATCTTTTTACTTTATCTTTATCTCTATTATACCAAAGAATGAATATTCTTCAGAACAGAATCGAAACATTCAAAACCAGTATGGTTAAATGGCCCCATACTGGCAGCCAATATAATAAGATAGAAACGGTAAAGTGGTATTTATAATGAGCTATACCCGAGAACTCACTGCTTCTTTAAAATTCAGTTTGCTAAAGCTGGTTTCTATTTTGTCCGTCGCCCTAAATACCCGGACAGCCTTCGTTGTTTCATGTGTGATATCGAGTTAAGCAACTGGAGACCTGGACAATCACCTTTCTCTCGACACACACAGGAATCGCCTACTTGCGCTTTGCAATGGTTAAATTACCCTGATCTCAACAGGAAACTGCTTGCAGTTAATAAAAAGGACCCAGCAACAGACCCAAGAGGTGCAACGATGAGAACTGCTCGCTTGGCTACGTTTATCAATCATAACTTCTGGCCTCCTAACAAGGACATGTTACCAAAGAAAAAATACCCAAGTGGTAACAAGGTAAACGTGACTCTCTTCATTTTGCTCATATGCGAATATTAATGTATCATAAATAGCTTGCCGATGCGGGATTTATCTTCTCACCTACACCAACGCAAGCCTCAAGAATCAGATGCCTTTATTGCAGAATAACTATTGAGGAGCCTTCTGCTAATGAGAATTTATTGTAAGAATAATTATATTATCGCTTTGGTTCTTAAGTAACTTACATTTTATTTAGACATAAGCACCAAGAGTTATCAAATGGTTGCGAGTTCTTTAGTTTAACTCCCAATATGCGTGCAACAAGGAGTCGTAGAGACACTATTGACAGCACCCATAGTCACGATACGTTTTCTACTGCGCAAAGTCATCCAATGGTAATATTCCTTTTAATTAAAAAGCACACCGTTTTTCTCATTACGAGCCATCCTTTTTTTTTTTTTTTTTTTTTTTTTTTATATATATATAGGATATTGGCACCAATACTGAACAAAAGAAGCGCAAGCCAAGTATCAAATCAAATCAACCATCCAGCCAAGACTATAAACAATCCACAGATGTCAAACAGAAGACTAAACGACAACGAACAGTCAAGGGGAAACCAGAAGACAGTTCTATCGCCACTGTAGACAGTCTTATTGATGCAGAGCCGATCAAAATTGTAAGTCGAAAAAAGTCCACTGAAGCATCTGCTACTGCGCAATCAATCGCAAGTCACAAAGGCGGAATTTCAAAAAACCGAACTGGACCAGCAGATGTATGGGATATTGATCATATGTTTTCTTTACCACCCATTTCGCGTCGCTCAGCTGTCACATTTGGAAAATCTACTGGTCGCAGAACATTAACATCTGCAAAGATCTCAGAAGCAGGAGTGAACATCTTCGCCAACCTGAAGACACCACTCATTGCCAAGTCAGTCGAGGACGAAAGCAAGCCCATTACATCACCTAGCAATCATACCCTCGCTACTACTACAAAACTTACTGATGAAGTAGATACTCTTGTCCAATACAAGAAATCAAGCAGAAGGGAAGATGAAATTCCTGCTCAATCCAGAACAGCCAAAAAGCGAAGCCTTTCTTCTTCGAGCAACACCCCAAACACTAATAAGCACCTTCGCCTCAAAGTAGTAGTAGACACAAAAGCAGTAAGTCCACAACCAACAACCGAGGATATATTTGCTGATAACGTACCTGTAAAGGTAATAATAAAAGAATAAAAGGCTAAGATAACAGGAGACTAATACTTTTTTTTAAAAAAAAAAATAGAGAGATAAAGGAAAGGGTCGTGCTGTTGAACATACCATTACTCCATCAGCTCCGCAAAGAAAGAAACTTAGCTTGTCAAAGTCCAAGAACAAGAAGATCCTATCCCGATCACCTACATCTGATACCATGGACCATAATGACTTACCATCTTCCAGTAGTCATCACCCTCAAAGATCGTTCGTTGGATCCAGCACATCTGCTCCAGAAGTGGAAATGGTACCTGTGATCAAAATCAAAAAGTACCAAATGCCAGAAGGCTTTATCGCGAGTTCCCCTCTTTCTTCCCCGCGAATACCTTCCGCAGAAGACAAAGCAGATGTTGCAGCACTCGCTGATTGCTCTACTGTAAGCAAGAGCCCATCGCCATTGCATAACAGCCATGATTCACCAGTGTTGGGCGAGTTTTTATCTCCTTCACCCGTTCTTGAGGAATTTGGTCAGCCATCAATTGGGGAATTACCATGTGATGATAATTATGTATATGATGAGGTTGATTTGAACATATTGGAAGATGCTAAAAGAGCCGAGGAGATGATTACTAATAATCAAGATCCTTTCGCATCCGAACGACAACGAAGTTTTTCTCCAATCCCTTTGCATGTCGAATCTGAACATTGTTACGATTTATCGCAGGATGACATTGGATCAGGCCTTTTAAATTCGCCACCACGATCAGCAGTAGCCAATATGAGCTTCATGCAATCAACGCCTTCAACGGCAGGCAATAATCGTGGAGTAAGCGCATTAGAGCTCTTTGGGCCCAACCCATTATCGCCCATAACTCATTTGCCTATGCCTAATAACGATCGTATCTTGCAATATACCCCTGCGATTGAACAAAGTGGTCGAACAAGACGAATCTTTGAAATTGATGAGGAGATAAGGGAGACAGCTGAGATACATCAGATGGCAACAAAACCTGATGTTGACAAAATATCGGCTGCTGGTGAGATTGATCCTGGTGTAGAGGATGATCATGCTGAAGTAGTGGCTAGTCCAGCTAGGGAATCCAGTAATGCAATGAAGGATCTTGCTGGAGCAGTGAATGATAAGACCAGGACTGATGGGATGTTAGGGCGTATTAAGGGTATCACTGCCACCACCTCTCACTATTTATGGAAACAAGCAAATAGTGTACTTGATAAGCTAGATGAATTTGAGGAGCATATGCGACGCCGCTATCATGATCTTGGAATCGATGATGTCTAAAAAGAACAAAAACAAATATTCACTGTGAATATTGATTTTCGCATTTTTTTTAAAAAAAAAAAACCAAAAATAAAGTACTATGGAATTTGTAATATCTTAAGGTCTTCTCACTATAGAGCTTCAGAAGCAGTAGATCAAGTGCGCGTGTTGCTATGGCCGTACCTGATATATACTTTAAGGCCTTTTTTTTTTTTTAAAAAAAAAAAAAAAAAAAAAAAAAAAAAAAAAAAAAAAAAAAAAAAAAAAGACAATATCGACGGGAAGTACCTGGAATACCATCCAATCTTCACCTTCTTTCGATTGTGCTATCTATAAAGCAACAGAGGCAGTAGGCCTCTATTGTTAATGACAGCACGTATTCTCAATGGAGATGAGAATGAAGAAAAAACGACAAGTGTTGAAACGTGAGCTGTTTTATAACTACGCCACGAGCGTTACACAGCGCCAAGACTTACTTTCTTTACTTGCAGCTGCAGTGTAAACGGAAGCATGACAAAGTACAGATATCACTTTTTTGATTGGTCCCCCGTATTTTTAAACTAGGCGGATTAGCATACGGGAAAGTGTCGTCAATCTATTCGTAATACAGGCTTTTATCTTATACGGCACCATGCAGAATATTTAAAATTAAAGGCACACTCGCTGCACAATACAACACATTCACACCCATAGAGTTTTTCGGACGTTCAAAGCTCAATTTTTTTGGTTAATCTTAATATGGACATTGTCGGGTTATAGAATTTTTTGTATTTCGGTGGAACCGTTTTTGCCAAAATAAAAATGGTTCAAATTGTTTAAAAATAATTATTTTGATTGGATAGAATTATAGGCTTAAAATGTAGATTTTATTTAAAAAAAAATAATGGATGGCTTGGATGCCATACAGCCTTGCCAGCCATTGGAAATCCCTTCAGGATGGTGTAAAAAATGCATAAATTTAATCCACTACTCCCAGAAGACTGTAAGACAGTATGCATTGTTCTATAGAGCATGTATAGCCAGATGCGTACAACAAACCTATAAAAAAATAGTTAGTAAATGATACTGGAATAGTTGAATAAAAATCACTTTACCTTATTTCTTGTGCCGTTCAGAGTAATCCGTATTTGACTAAAGAAGTATGAACGTTAATGCATGTTGTTTGTACACGAAAAGCAATAGACTTACCTCACTTCATTACGCGTTAAATCTGTTATAAAAAATTTTTTTAGTCTTCATTTGAACAAAAAAAAAAGTGCTAGCAATATACCTTCCACATAGATGGGTCAGTTATGAGTGTACTATTGAGCATAAAAGTGAAAAACTATAAGATAGATAGCTTTAGCGTTTATAAAGGGAATAAGAGAAAATAACTTACCAAGTTAAAAAGTTAAAGAAACGGAAAGAAAGACATGAAGAAAAAAAAAGAAGCTAAAAGAAAAAGAACCTGCTGGAAATAGCTGTAGTTCAAAATTCTGGTCTAAACCTTTGCATATAAAAAACCTCTAAGTCAAAAAAAAAAAAACTATATCTCTATCTCTTTTACTTCCTGAATTATGAATACTCAACCTGAACAAACCAACGAAACCGAAAACCCCTATCGTTGCGATTTCAATGAATGTGGCAAGCGCTTCCGGCATCCAAGCGCCCTTACACGTCATAAAAAATCACATAAAATTACCGAAGCCTTCACTTTTAAGGCACCCATTACCCCAAGCAACACGGCCTTCAGGCGAGTGAATGGACCAGAAGTTACTGCATTACCTGAGTCGATTAGATCTACTCGCATCAGTCTGGATCGTATGGTGTTTCATCAAGAGGACGAATCTGAATGCCAAGATTACAGTGACGAGGAAGACGACGAGGACGAAGATGAACCTTTTGATGAAGACATTGAATTCACTGAATCCATTGTTGATGAACCGGAAGCTGTAGTCGACGAAATCGAGGATCAAACACCCATAGTTGTCAACGGCGAGTTTTTTCCTTTCAGGGATAAGATACATCAATTGATGTATCAATTCTATTATCGGTCTGGGGGTGACATATCTCAAAGTTTGATGAAAGATATTGTGAAGCTTGTCAAGGACGTCACTGAAGCCAAGGTTGCCTATCCCGAAGCCAAAGTACCTGCAGCTGATCTCATATTCAACTTTGATGATTCAAGAAGAACAAGAAACCAGATTCCCTTGCTCAGACAGACGAAGCACTACGTCAAGGTTCAGAAAAAGGTGAATGGTCAAGAAGTCGAAGAAGATCTCCCGTTCTATATGAATCCTCCCTCCGAAGTCTTGAAGTTGTTGGTTGCAAACCCTTCTGTCACTGATCATTTATCAAAACTTCCTGATCATACAGAGGGCGAGCTTGTCGATAGTTACCAGTCGAACAAATGGCGTACCCACAAGATGTTTCAACATCCAATGGTCTCTGTCATAATCAACAACATCCCAAAGGATATCTGGGTTGGTGATCTGATCAAAACAGGTCAAACTTTTGTGATTGTGGAGAGGTTTTATACCTTGAATCATTCAATCGTTATGGCTGAAGGTTACCAAGTTCTTCCCGTTGATGGTAGGTTATACCTCCACAACATGCCCAGGAAAGTTTCTGTCGAAGTGAATCTCATTTCAAGCATTTTGTGTGATCGCCCGGAAACTTTGTCATTGGATTTCGAACGTAATGTGCTGGATGACTCTAATCTCCTTAGAGCTTCTAGTACCATTATTAGTAGATTGAAAATGCCAAATCCTTTGAAGCGCCCCTCTCCTTCTTCTGCTCGTAAATTCAAGCCCGTTAAGGTTATTCCCCTGAATTTCTTTACTGATGATATGAGTGGAAATCGAACCAAGAAACACAACAAGTTTGATAGTTGGATTATGGTACCCGCCGCTTTGCCTCTTGCTGAACGACATGCACTTGAGAATACAGCCTTCATCTGTACAGATCATTTGCTGTCAGCAATGCAAATGCTTCCTGCTATTGTTGAAGATCTTTTGTTGTTGGAGAAAGGTGTGGAGATGTTTTTGCCTGGTGGTGAGGCTGTCGTTGTCGTTGCTCCGTTGCAATTTATCACTGCTGATAATGCGCGTCATTCGGAGCTTGCCTCTAGTCGCGGTGCCATTTCAAAGATGCCATGCCGAAAGTGTGTTTGGGAATTAAAAACCCCAGCTCGACTTGATGGCAGTGATTATCGTTGTGACCCTCGCTCTGAAAAAGTGGTTGCAGATATGTACGCGCGATATTTGGCTTCTGGCGGTGACAAGACTTTGTTGGTAAATGTCGATACTGGTTACAAACTTGTTGGTGGTCAGGCTCTGGTAGACCTTCAATCGTTCGATACGATGTTGGATTGTCCAATCGAGCTCCTTCATACGATAATGCTTGGTGTCGGCAAAGCCTTGGTAAAAACATTGTTGCAAGACCATCTGAATCCAACTGAGAAAAGTATCCTCGAAACAAGATTGCATGGTTACGTTAGCAAAGGGTTTACCCGAAAGCTGCGTTCATCATTGCGTCTTCATGGATCTTTCTTAGGTAGGGATTACAAAATCCTCGTTCAGCAAGTACCAATTCTGTTGAATCAATTGATCTGTTCTGGTGAAATTCGACGTGATGACGGTGTTCTCTTGATCAAGACCTGCTTTGAAAATTTGGGCAAGTTAGCTTCGCTTTCTTATATCAGCAAAATCAAGCATAAGTCTGATTCGTACCTGAAGTATGTGGAGTTCACTTACAATGATCTTCGTGTCTCGGTGATGGAGCATGATGCTTACATGAAGCGAAAGTATCCTAACAGAAGGGGTGGCTCCGTTTATAACTCCAGTAAAATGCACATCATGCATCATCTTGTTGATGATATTTATCGATTTGGATCCCCAATCTTTTATGAAACTGAGAAGGGTGAGCAATTTAATAAATTCATTCGAGAGTGTCTGTTTCGTACCAACAGACATAATCCTTCAAGAGATGCCGCTGTTGCTTTTGCAAAGAGGTTGATGGCTCGACATGTATTGACTGGTGGTTCTTGGTTGGTGGCAGGCCAGGATTATCCAGTTAAAGCTTCAAACAAAGTCCTCGAGGTTGCTGTGTCCTTCAAGTCTACTATTAGAGACTTTGTTGATAATGACGATGATGACAAGACCATGAAAGTTGGCTCAACCGGAATTTTTCAAAACGGAAACAACCTCTTTATCGGTGAAGTCGTCAAAATCGATGCGTTGACTGGTGCTCCCACCATCGTTGAATACGCTCTTTGGTGTGAACGTGGACCTGTGACAAGATTTGAACTTCTAAGCCAGTCCGACGGTTTAAACTCCTGCGTTTATTACGTTTGTAACAAAGACAATGGAGGAAATCTTGTTGTTGAAAAGCTGTTGCGGACGAAGTCGACATACAGAGAAACAGAGTGTCAGTTCGTGGAGATGCTTGATTTTTCAAGAAAGATGAACCCTCGTTTCAACTTAATCAACACCAGCAAGTTTGGCACCTTCTGGTGGGCATTGTCTCATAAAGTTAAAAATTTATAAAATTTGTCTTAATAAAAAATCATGTTCATGTACATGTTAATTTCGCCATGTTAATTTTTACTTAGAAGTTTTTTTTTTTTTTTTTTTTTTTTTCGTTATTTCATTGGATGAAATGATTTTAAAAGCATAATTGTTTCCCAGAAGAGACTATCTACAAATTGAGCTAAGAAGATTTGGTGGGCTGGCTATTTTATTGGACGAAAGATTTTAAAAATAAAGTTTACATTCAGATGAGGGCACCTTACTATATAAGTTGAGGAGACTCAGTTGGTGTGTTGGCTCAATTTTTATTTTATTACAGTTTTTATCATTGGTGAATAAACTAAACATGATAAGCTAGGAAAAAGAAGGTCTCGTATTTGGCATACAAAAAAGAATAAAAAGTGGGTTATTTGTCTCAGCCTTCTTTTTTTTTTATTATTTATTTTTATTTTTTATTCTAACTATTTTTAATCAGGTAAAAGAAAGTCGTATTGCCATTCCTTTTCTCAAAAACATGTCCTCAAGAAAGAACTCTTGCAATTTTGACATTAGTCAGTATATACCCAAACGAACGTCTTCC
This sequence comes from Mucor mucedo, assembly GCF_025094135.1. NCBI lineage: Eukaryota > Fungi > Mucoromycota > Mucoromycetes > Mucorales > Mucoraceae > Mucor > Mucor mucedo. The sequence continues at coordinate 80,135 of NW_026252361.1, read as the reverse complement.
AATGGAACCAACGTGGTTAAAATGTTGGAGGCGTTTCAACCAACATTAAAGCAAAGGAATGATTCAATATGTTCCAGCAGCTCTAGAATTACTGTTTCCAACCCAGACATATTCTCTCGACTGTTGGGCAAGAGGCTATCTTTGCCTACCACCTTATCCCAAGATAGAAGGATTCAAGTTACTTTGGATGCAGATACTTTCATCAGGCTATGGATCAAACACCTCAGCAACTCACTCGATATCAAATTAGCTGTATTGTACAAACTGGCTGTTCATGCTGACCCAGACTATTTTTTGTTTTACCACGAGAATGGTAGACAGTCAAGTAAAATCTATCCACAATCAAACCCGTCCCTTCACTTTTGATTAACTCCGTCTTTTCTTTTTTTTTTTTTTTTTTTTTTTTTTTGTGCCTATTTTATTTTCTTTAGCTATTCCTTTAAATGACGATGAGCTGGTCTATATTTGTCAGATATCCGATGATAACCGCACCAACAGAGTACTCGTTGCGCCCATAAATGGTTTCATGTTAGTTCCACGGCAAAGAGATGATTATTCTGGGTAATTTATTTATATATATATATATATTTATATGACTACTAATTTACCTTTTAAACATATTACAGATCAAACTACTACGTTCTGAAAAGTACCGTAGTAGATAGTCCTACGGATACTCAATTGAGTGATCCAGACACTATATCTTTACCTTCCTCCACTGTCTCTTCTAATGAAATTTGGACTACTAGACCATCTTCTTCTACCGTATCCTCCAATGAACTTTGGGCTATTAAACCATCATCGTCAGCCTCTTCAAGACCCTCATTGCCTTCAAGTGAACTCTGGGCTACAAAACCATTAATATCTTCAAGTGATCTTTGGGCGACAAAGCCATCTTTACCATCATCTGACCTTTGGGCCACTGTGCCTTCCACATTAACTGAAACAAGAAGACCCTCGGCTTCTGTATTATGGCCTGTAGAAGATCAAACAAACATCCCGGTGGAAGGTATATCTCTTTATGATCCTCCCACTCCCCAAAACGATGGCCCAATTATGGAATTCCCAACAAATGATACACTACCATCCCCTGTTTCTGATAAACCACAAACATCCGAATCAACGTCAGAAGAAGCAATTGTTATGTTTGGTGAAAGACCTTCAGTGGAAAAGCTCTACAGAGATATTGACAAATATTTACCTGGACACGACCTTGATAAAGAAATCCTTGTGGAGCCGGCACCACCAATTACAGCCATTTCTCCTGTGGTGTCAAGAAGGTTATTGGGCCACAGACAATCAGTCCGTGTGGTTGCCAAACAAGCACACCAGAGATGGAGACAGGCAACGACCAATGTCATGATGGTAAATACATTACTCAGAAGAAAGAGTACAAAAATGTGGGATAGACCTGTGGAACGTGTTAAGCCTGGTGAAGAAACTATCATTGTTGCTACAGATACACTTACACCAACAAAGTTTCGATGGATGCGTGGTAACCTGATTGGAAGAGGATCATTTGGTCGTGTCTATCATGCTCTCAATATTGCTGCTGGTGAATGGATTGCTGTCAAGCAACTTGATATGGCTGTAACTGCATCCGATCATCGTAACCAAGAACTACAAGATCGTTCCGATGCATTGTATAGGGAAATTCGCTTATTGAAAGATTTGGATCATGAAAATATTGTTCAATACATTGGTTATGATTCTGATCTGAAGGAAGGACATACATACATCTTTTTAGAATATGTTCCTGGTGGTAGTATCAGTGGTCTGTTACATCAATACCAGTCCTTTGATGAACCACTGGTAAAGTTCTTTACTCGACAAATCCTTTGTGGTCTCGAATATTTACACGACAAGAATATTCTCCATCGTGATATTAAAGGTGGTAATGTCTTGATTGATTTAGACGGTGTCTGCAAAATTACAGATTTCGGCCTATCCAAGAATCAGAAACAAGGTGTTTATGATCCCGTCTCAGATCACACAAACATGAAGGGGACAATCTTTTGGATGGCTCCTGAAGTCCTGTCAGAAAATTACAGCGCAAAGGTGGATGTTTGGAGTCTTGGTTGTACAGTTTTAGAAATGGTAACTGGTAGACATCCGTGGACGGAATTGACTACCTTGGCCGCCCTGTACCAAGTATGTAAAGAAAAAATTAATTTGAAATGTCCATAATTAATAATAAGTTATATCTTAGATCGGTTCGCACAAGGCCCCAGAAATACCTTCCCACCTTTCAGATGAAGCCAAAGACTTTTTGCAGTTGTGCCTCAAGATGTATGATATTCCTTATAAAATTTAAACGATTATATGTTAACCTTGTTTTTAAATATAGCAAACCCGAAGACAGGCCAACAGCAAGCGAACTATTACAGCATCCTTTTGTCCAGCCTGATCCCACGTATGACTTTAAAACATCCTTAAAAATGCAAAAGAAAAAAGAGGAGGTGCCATACCCTACCAACTTTTAATTTCCTATACCACCATCGCTATCTTATTACCATTACTACTCTATACATAAATAAATATACAATACTGTCATCAGTTCTGGGTTCGATGAAATGCGATAAACACGAGCATATTATCCCCGACTATGTGTTTAAAATGTCTTGAAATTTAATTTTGAAAAGCTTGGCAAGCTCTCGATCTTCATAACGTTTGCTGTCTTGCTTTCATGTAACCTATTAGAGGTTGCACATAGCCAAAAGTAGCACAACAAACGCACGACTAGGCATTTATACCTCGGATTGCCTTTGTTCATCGCTAGCAAGTTGACGTTTTGTAGCCTTATTGCCTAAATATATTACTTTCTTTTATAAAACTGTTGCCACAAATTGTGCATTTGAGTATCCAAATACTCACATGCTTAATTGATGCTGCTAGTTACACGGAACGGAAGTACGGCGTTATTAAAGGTGACCACGGAAATGCAACTCTTTTTTTTTTTTTGTTGAACATCAATTACTTTTTCTATCCCGGCCCGAAAGTGACGTCGAGATCTCAGCTGTTGAGTTCAATTGGCGGTACCTGTGATTGTAGAAAGTATAAATATATATATATTTTTTTTTATTGTCAATAGTTGCTTCTCCTTTTAGATCTACTTTTTTTTTAAAAAAAAAATTGAGAGCACAATAGAATGGAGGCTCTATTACAAAATTCTACTTCCTCAGTAGAATTGAACTGGCTCGAAGCTAAATGGGATGGCATGTACGAAGGCCGAAACCCTTTGGTTGTCACTGGTATTTTCGCCTTCTTGATGCACGAAGTTGTCTATTTTGGCCGTTTTATTCCTTTCTTGATTTGCGACTTTATCCCATATTTTCAAAAGTACAAATTACAAGAGGTAACATGATGACAGATGATGATGATGACGAGAATCGATGATGACTAACATGTGCGCACAATAGAACAAAGTAAACTCCAACGAAGATTATTGGAACTGTACTAAAAAAGTGCTCTATGCTCACTTCGTATTTGAAGGCCCCTTGATCTTTCTCTTTCATCCCATGGCTACCTTATTAGGTATGAAAGTTTCTGCACCCTTCCCCGCTTGGTAAAACAAAAAAAACTCCCCCCCCCCAAAAAAAAAAAAAATTAATTATGTAATTTTCGTTACCTAGGCAACAAATGGCTCCTCAATTAGCTATTTTCTTTTTATTCGAGGACTTTTACCACTATCACATGCATAGATTCATGCATTGGCCACCATTCTACAAGAAAATTCACAAGGTTCATCACGAGTATGCCGCACCTTTTGGTATTGCTGCTGAATACGCTCATCCTGTTGAAACCATGATTTTAGGCTTTGGTACCATTTGTGGACCTTTGATCTACCACGCCTTTTCTTCCTTGGTATTTGATTTAGGCTCTGCTTGGGATCTCCATTTAGTCACTATGCTCTTGTGGATTGTCTTGCGTCTTTTCCAAGCAATTGATGCTCATTCCGGTTACGATTTCCCTTGGTCTCTTTGTAATTGGGTCCCCTTCTGGGCTGGTGCTGACCATCACGATTATCATCATCAAGCTTTCATTGGAAATTACGCATCGTAAGTAAACATGCTATCAATTTAATTAATCATCAAACTAATCATATAATAATTTCTATTCAAAAAAGATCTTTCCGTATTTGGGATTACGTTTTCGGCACTGATAAGAAATATCGTGCTTATCGTAAGCGTCAAGCAGAAGAGAAGCGTAAATTGAAGATGAAATAATTACATAAGAAAACAATAGATTGCAATAATATTAATACTAATAACCCCCTCTTTTACTCTACATAATAAAAAAATAACTACTGCATAATAATTTTCTCCTCCCCAAAAAAAAAGTTTTTATTCAAAATTGGTAGTGGTGTCCAAACTAAAATGTTGATTGATATTTCCTTTTTGGTGATGATTGTATTTTGAAGCTCTCTTTTTCTTTCTTTCACGTTGCGCTTCCTTCTCTTCTTGCAGTTGTTTAGCACGTTTCGTTGTTGGTTCTTGTTCATCATCTTCATCCTCAGACCATTCAATTGTTCTTGTCTGGATCATACGGTTTGAAATAGTCTTCCAGCTAAAACGCATGATACTGGGAAATCCAAAGAACTCATCTTCATTTTTATCCATCCATTTCACCGTGTTGGGATCAGAAGGATAGCCAGATCCGAAATCTTTGGGCACTTTACCTTCTAACGCAGTTTCTGTCCACTGCCAATTCTGAACAATTTGATCTCGGGTGACTTTGGCGCAAATACTGGCAGCACTGACAATGGGGTAAATCGAATCTGCTTTAGGTTCAATCGTAATAGCGATACCAGGAAAATGAGATGATAATTTGTTTTTATAGCTTTGTGAGGGTCCAACTGGATCGATATACATCTTTCATCACATTTAATACAAAGGATCGTTGTTACAAACTATATTGTTAATTTTACCTCTTCCACATTCACTTTTCTATCCAAGACTTGTCTGATTAATTTAATTGTTGCGTCATGAGACATCTCGTTCAAATTATATGCAGGCCTTTTATAAACTTGTCAGTTTCGGTTATACGTATATACATTTATATCATGTGCTACCTTCTAAACATGCCAGAGGAAATATCGCGGGGCGCGATCACGTATACTGCCCAACCGATCCAGTCTGCATTTGCTTCAATGAGTTTTGCCAACACGGTTCTTTTATCCTCTGTCAACTTTTTTGAATCTATGTATGCATGTCAGTAAGATCAAGAAACACGAGACACAAACAAAAGGTATATACCCATAAATCCAAGCTTCTTGAACTCTTGGTGACGAGACAATGGGCAGTAGCTCACTGCGTACACCAAGGGTCCTAAACAAGGTCCTCTACCAGCTTCATCGACACCTAAAACGCACGGCTCATTGATCTTGTTGGGTATGTTTTCAGCGATTAGAGTTGGTACTGGACTGTAGTATTCATACGACTTTGTCAAAGGCAAAGTGACAGAAGGCAATAAATATAATGGTGATGTGTTGGTCATTCTCAAAAAAGAAAAGAGAGATCTTGTTGTGCCTGCAATTAAGTCAGAGCAGCCAGGCAGTCACTAAAAAAATCATCTTCAGCTTCCGGACATCCAAAAGTTGATAATCCCTTGATGTTCAATTTGTTTTTCTGGTTGGGTTTTTACCTTTCAAACATAGATTGTAATGAATTTCTCTAATTCGAAACTGCTTCCAAGATTATTCAAGTCATTCAGCGCTCAAAAAATCTCGTCGTCATTGCTGTCTACTACAGTAAGACCCACACGCTTAGGCTTTAACAACGCAGCAACCGCAAGGGTGCCTGTCCATCGCTTTGTTCACTCTTCACCTAAAGAATACAATGGGGTACAATCAGCAGCTTACCATTTCAAAAGACAGCGCCATATGCCATACTTTTTAGAATATCTTATGTGGGTTGTATTCGGATCAGAGGCACTTCATCTTATCTGGCTTAAAATTGATATCAGAGAATACAAGGAAAAAATGCAGCATAAAACTAAATTATTGGAGGAAATCATAAAGCGTGTCGAAAATGGTGAAGTGATCGATGATAGTTTAAGGGAGGAAATTAAGATGGTGTTGATGAACAATAAGCATACTGGAGAATACCATGATGATATCGATGATGAATATTTGAACAGCTGTAGGTTATGTTTATAGTTCTTTGTTATTAATGCTTGTCACACTAACATGTCCGACTAGTAATTGCATCATCCGAACAAGCAGCAAAAGAAGCTCCCGAAAAAATCAAGAAACCTGTCACTGAATCAAAGTGGGTTGAGATCAAGGAAGAAGCTGGAAACGATCAAGATAAAAAGAAGAAGCAGCCCTTCTTCTTGTAAGAGAAACTCATGTACTATCTGTAAATAAATTTAATTGTAATAGACGACGTGTGTTCATTCATACTCAAAGCAGGGAAATGTGTTCTTTTGAAATATACAAGAGAATGTCTACACCCACGTCTTTTTTTTTTATAAAAAAAAGTTTACTTCAATTGACATCTATATCATGCTTCACTATTGATACATGCTGCTACTGAAATGCTGAATGAGAACGTATGTCGGCGATATTGAGTAGAACAGGTCGTTTAGAATCATTTTCATAACACACATCGAAAGTGCCTAATTCTTCGGTCCTTTTAGACAATCTTGCTGCATTTTCCTTGCTGTAGTCTTCACAAAAACACCTACAAATAGCTTGATCCTGATTTATGCCCATCAGATTATGGAACGAAAAAGCAGTTTAAATGATTCACTGAACCAGGTTCATATATTCATTGAGCCAGGTTCATTTTTTCATTGAACTCGGTTCATTTTTTCATTGAAAAAAAAACCCCCACTCATTGGATGAATCAAAGCCCTTTTTTGGAAAAAGCACGACACTGTTTTCCTGAACTGTGGAACACTCTTTTCTAAAAAACATACGGCACTTGAGATAATCGGAAACGAGAAGGTATGAGACTCTTTGACTCTTTTATTAGGTATTTTTTTACGTGGTGAACGAATTTGTTTCGGATTTTTTTTTTTATACATTTCGATCTAATATTTTCTGAAAATAGTGTATACATACGTATAATATACAAATCCTTATTTGACTTTTGCTTATTTATTAAATACTTAATTTAAAAGAGACCAAATGTCCAACTAGAGTTCATATTGTTTGATTGGTTCTCAAATTCTAATCAATGGCTGTAGAAGCACTATACAAAAAGCATTTTATTTATTTTTCACCCTGTAACAATAAGTAGTCCCGCTATATGCGGACAGTTCCTATATAATCAGTGGCTACCACATCAGAATGTTCATTATGAAAGGATACAAAGCACTTATCACAAAAATAACAGGGCGAAAACCCACTGAGAACCTCTTCCTCTGTTATTTTGCTACAAAATCGTTAATTATCAACTGAAAGAAAAAATAAATGACAGCTGAACATAGAACTCACGTTGCCGGAAAAATGGTGCACATAGAACATTTAAATCGATCGTATTTTAAGTTATGGGTTGTTCTCGGAAATTCAGACTTTGACTGATACTCCGAAGGAGAGAGTAACCTGACATCTTGGAATTGTAGCATATGCTCACAACCATCTTGATGTAAAAATACAAAAGGCTTATGGATATATATTGGTATATCTTTGACCACCGCATCTTCCATAGCCTTTTTTTCGTATTTGAATACCCCTTTATTTACACCTTTCCTGGTAAGCCATGATTTTATGAGTTCATCATAGTAATCATCTTGCTGTTGTAGTCTTGTATCTAAGTAGAATACATGATCCATGTATATAATCGATGGCGATAGCTTCTTTTCCGATGTATTAATGATCTCTCCCGTCGGAATTTGGCCTAGCTTATCACCGTTGGACAAGAAATCACTTAGACAATACATTGCATCACGAAAATCTGACAGTTTTTGAGAACCCAGAATTTCGATCTCTTGAAACTTCTTGTCCGTTTTTTGTGGGTTATATATAGTTATTGTGATTAAAGTATCCTCCAGAGACTTACTATCATCGCTTGTCACAGTGGTATGTGGTGTATACTGAAACCTCCAAAAAATATTATGTTAATATCTTATGCAATTCACTCTTAAAAATATATCGTACATTATCTTTAACGTATTTATAGGTACTGCTTTCACATTGTCTGGGCAAGAGCGTATAGAGATATTTTGGACCTATGCTTTTTAACAAACTCTGTTGAAAAAGTTTGGCAGTTTCTTTAAATGAATTTTCTAAAGGATCATCATCACCTTGCTGCTCGGTGTTTGTAGTGTTATTATCAGTAATGCATACAGATGGTAATGCAAGCTCAGAGTTAATGGTAGTGGGTGCTGTAATCGATTGTTGAAGTGGTTCTTCTATTTCAGGAGGAGGGCTGGTAGTTGGCATAGATAAATATTTTCTCTTTCTGGATGCGATAGGACTGATATATTCGTTTAGGTTGGTACGGCTTTCTTCCAGGTTTTTGATCCTTTCCCATTCCTCTTCTGCAATGGTGTTAACTGTGGAAACGTCTTTCGCCTGCGGTTTCTTTGTAGTGGTAAGATGCTGGTACTGCCTCACACGAGATATTCGTTCTTTCTCTGTTATTAAGGAATGAATATCGGTGGAAATGCGTGAGATCAAATCTGGGTCTTGGAATATTTCAGAAAGAGTTGCTAAATTGTATTTGGATTCCAATCTAATATAATAGTCAATTGAGTACTTGGCTAATGTACAATTATACAAATAAAAGAGATCGATTGTTTACACTCTGTCTTTATATTCATTCTTTTTTGCCTGAAACACTGGATCTTTTTCAATGGCTTCTTGCTGTTCAAACAGATCCTTAAAATTCAACGTCAATTGATTGGGTGTAGTCATTAATTGAAAATGTTCAACAGGTGAAAGCGGCATTTTATTCGTATCCTGAAATCAAATCTCTGTAACCTGACTTTTCACCTATGTACACACCACCAATGCATATAAGCAAAATGGTTTTTGTGGAACACTCCCCTTTTTCATCTATAAAAGCAAGGCAAAATGCGTTAAACTGTATTATGAGCAGGATGGGCTACATGTCCCTTGAGTTTGACCGGTAATTTATAATTTTTTGATTACAACAATCCTTTCTTGGGCTACTTGCCTCGGCTCACAACTAAGTTATCATGCCAAAGCCAAGCTAAAATAATTGCAATATCAAATATTCCTTTGATTAATTTATTTATACATAAAATGATCAATTAGACGAAACACCCATGCCGTTGAGATAATCGGTTTACACTGCTAACCAAATGTGTTTTCACCAGAATATCTACGAAAAAATTAATTCGTGATCTATATGATGTATAGTAATCAGTACTTTACTTTATATACAAGAACCCATCTTCGTCTTTAAACTGCTCATCCACAGAAGACATCAAAGCTATAAAAAAAAAGAGGGGCCATTGAGGAAAAGAATTATTCTTAAATATATGAATCCGTACCCATTATAGATGACAAATGGCCTCCGATGAAGACAAATAGAGCCTTGTTTGGGTTCAACCGAACTCTTTTTCTAATTACATACATAAACTGACCCACAGTTAAATCCCCCGGAACGAGATATTTTTTTTTATCAAGAGTTGCAATATCACTTTTATCAATCTTTTCGCAAATGACAGGGATGCGATCTGGATATTTCTGTCGAATACGATCAGACTCAGCCTTTCGTTTAGCTAATGCAGAGATTGAATAAGAAAATGCAAATGGATAGCTTACAAGCGAACTCTTACCAAAAGTGTGTTCAGTCTTAAATTGGTAAATTAATTTATTCATAGAAGAAAGTATGGATGGTGTAGTATTTTATTTTAGTTGGAATATATATACTATGAGATTTGATAAATTTTTTTAATATGTCAATACAGAAAAAGTTCTGATATAATCATGCCTTGGTAGATACCAGTGTTTACTACAGATTAGCGTAAGTACATCATGTGAGCACAATAAGGAATATTATGTAGTGCTGACAGATAACACCTTTTTATTAATGGCATTGCAGGTGGTATATAGGTATATCGTACACTAAAATATACAGTAGTCTTGTGTAGTTTGGGGTGTAGTTTCCCCTGAATAAGTATGTTACTAACTTGTGTGCAAATAGCACATGAGTTTTAATTATAAGAAGAATGTATCGCTACTTTTTTTTTCTGATCGTTTTCTCTTGCTAACTATTTGGATGCCAAATTAAATTACCAAAAATGTCAGTTAAATAACGGCGATATTACGTTTAAAAAAATAACTTAATATAGCTGTTTCAATATTCATCGCCCTAATCATCATGGTATTCCCCGGTGAGCTTACTGCTCATGAAGGCTATTTGATTACCTCTCTCAAGTTGAAAGCTATCATTGTTCCTGACATAATAAGCAATAAAAGCAGGCTATTCAGTAATTAAGGTGAGGCTTTTTATTGATATCCAAAATAGGGCACACACAATTTATCCGACCAGTAATAAAGCTTCCACGTGGTTATCACGTGATTTGTTTTAATTTTAATTGTTGGAATATTATTTTAATACATATTTTTAAGTATATAGGAAAGATGGCCGAGCTGGTCTAAGGCGTCACGTTAAGGTCGTGATCTCTTCGGAGGCGTGGGTTCAAATCCCACTCTTTTCACTTTTATCTTTTGGCCGTGAATGTAGTGTGTGTAGACTATACTACTGTCGTTTTATGAATTCATAATAAAGCATCTTTTACTCATAACTAAGAACGATCACAACGCTACTCCAGCTATAAAAGGGCTAGCCGTTACGAAATTAAAAGACTGATAAAGCTACAAGCTACAGTGGTATTTTGCCAATTATTAAATAGCATTTAAGACTGAAGTGTGGTGTATTGCCTTCTTATACGACTCATAAAGCACCACATGCTTCTAGTCAACAGTGATGATAGCTTTATGTTGAGGACAAGTATACAGCTGAGTGTAACTGCCGATTTACGAATTTAGATAACATAAGACCAACCTGGACCAATGTAGACCAACCTTTTCTTAAAATCACTGGTATGCCAAATTATAGCCAATCAGAGATTTGTATGTGGACCAAAATACAGTAATAGGAAATAGTACTGTATTTCCGCCGTCAATTGGTCACTTTTTTGAGAAACTTGGTCACTTATTAAGTTTCAATTGGTCACTTCAGACAATTTCAATTTTTTATTGGATGAAGTCGGATTTTATCTTCAGACATTTTCCTACTAAATTTATGTTCATGGCAATAAATGGGCCAATAAATGTTGTTCGGGCCGGGTGGCGATTTTTAACTAAGGCCATTATTAAAAGAGAAGATAAAAAAAAAAAAAAATTCGTTTGTTCTTTAGTTTGGGATTCGGATGTAAATGATGAAAGGCTGAAGTTTAGGACTGGGTTACCAGACTGGCTTTGGTTCAGCTTAGGACTGGGTTACCAGACTAAGTGCTGTCGTTTAGACTATGTAGTAGAGTAATCTATTATGTAGAATGATTTTTGGGATCAGATGGCCTCCTACCTTCTCGTGGTTGATCCTGTTAAACAAAAAATGTTTTGTGAACTAAAAGGAGCCTTTTCCGCCATCATTATTATTAACGTAATCTAATAAAAATGTATATTTAAACACTTCTGAAAAATTGCTTTTTATCTAGGGAAAAAAATTTTAAAATGTTGATCAAAATGACTACGCCGTTTATAATACTAAAGCTGTCTTTACCTTAATTGTATATTCAATAGGAAGATATTATGGGATCATACACATCATAAGAAAAACCATGAAGGAAGGATGATTATACGGACACCACATTTTTCCACCTTGAATTTATTTTGGGACACCATTTTTTCCCATACCTCCCTATTACTTTGCATAGTTGTTTATACTGCGTCAATATCCTACACACCGACTGATGTTTCTGAATTTTAAAAAATCAAATATGGATTAAGGTTTGGTGCAGAAAACCTTCTAAATTAAGAATAGGCCAGTTTTTAAGCAGCCGACTGCAAACATTTACTTTTTTTTATTTCTGTTTACATTATACAAAAAAGGAATACATACATATTTTTATGTGGAAATGTATTTTAAAAAAATAGCGTGTTTTATTATTGTAATAAGAGAGAAATCAATAAAATGGGGAAAAAATAGATATATCTATGTATATTTGCTTGTAATGGAGTAATGATTGCAGGATTTAAAGAAAAACAGCAGATAGAAGGAAAATCTTACCTGTAATTATAATCATACATTAGAATTAATAATAAAAAAAGCGAAAGAGGACATACCTTTATATATATTTATGAACAATAGACCTATGCTTACGCCAATAGACCACTAAAGAATGATAAATGTTATTACTCTTTTTATAAGGCGTATACTTTAAGACTTACAGTATATATAGTCTCATTATCTTAAACATAGGATCAACGATGGAATGGTGCATAAACCTTGACTGATAGCCTTGTTAAGGGTACGTTATCATGCTATATATTAAACATTGAGTGTTGGATAATGGTCTATCTATAATTTATACCTAGCTTTCGTTTAAAAAGTGTTGAAGAAAAAGAAAGAAGAAAATTCAACTATATCAATGGAAGCCTATTTTGGTGGCTACAAAAACCAAGTGCCTTCTGAAACATAAATAAAAAAAAACTGTAAATAAGAAATTTTCGGATGATCACAATTGTTGTAGTTTGTAGTTTGTAGTTTGTAACTACAACTTTATTTTTTATTTGACCATCAAGTATTGGCTGAACTTTGAACTTTATTTTTTTGATTCAAAAAACCTTCCAAATATGGATTTTTCTTAGTTGGTGTGATATAACAATCCATTGAAAACATGCTTTTGATTACGGTTTTACTTTGAATTCCATAAGAAATAGTTTTAGAATCTTCACGACAGAAAGGAAGCCACGAAGGCCTGCTCAAATTACCTTTTGCGATCTTAACATACACTGTTGACGTCTTACAAAGTAAACATAAAAACACAAATATTATTTCCTTAAAACTAAGTATGTACATAAATCACCCAATTATATCTACTGTATTGACCATGAGTAAACAGGTTAGTATTCAAAATATGGTGTTTCAAAAACAAATCAAGCTTAAAAAAATGGTGTCCGTATAATCAGCCTAAAGGAAAAGCGGATTTTGCTAAATGCACACACTTTCCGGAGTATAAAAAATTCTCCCCTTCTTCAACTATCACAAGACATGTAACAACAACAAACATAGTTACAATCACTTTCCTCTTCTTTTTAGCAGACTTTGATTATCTTCCATTTCAAATGAACAATTCCATATATTTATTCGATTCAGTTGAGCTTAATAAGCTAGTGTGCACACATATTAATACCTGTCAAGCCAAGATTTAGTTAGCATCGACTAGCAAGGCAATGTTTTTGATTGAATTATCGGAAAAGTCCTTTATTGTTCACAATCTTCGACATGAAGAAGTAAATCAAAACAAGAATCTCCCGTCAAAAACAGCAACGTGTATTAAATTAACAAATAATCGGCTATTCACAGATTCATATATGTTTAGACTATTGCAAATAAATAAACATATCAATGAAATACGCGTCAATATCGGTACTGATGCCACCATAGCTACAGAACTATCAAAAACAATCAAACATATCACCAGAAAAGGGATAAAACTTGTAGTGGAAAGAGCAGCAGACTCAGATGCGATTATTGCCGTTTATGAAAAATGGTGGACTAATTATTATGACAACCATGTCATATATTGCAACAATACTCAACAAAGCATCCAATCAAAAAGAAAAATAGATGACGACATGGTGCTTTTGTCTGTACCAAAAGATAAAAAACAACGACAAAAGTTTCTTTTGGAGAAATCGATAGGGCTTTTGGAGGATCAAATCATGGTAGAGGAGCCCAACACAAAAATAACACAAATATTTAGCAAAGTCATCAACACCAACAGTGTTTATGCACTATCAAGCATTGATATTAGCCAATGCTTTCAAACATTGAGATCAAACACAGAAGTACCATTATTTGCTAAAAAATTCATGAACTGTGTCATCAAATTTCAACAACAATTAGTGTATGTAACTGGTTTTGACTTGTTTTGCCATTTCCAACGAGATAATGATGATTGTGCTACAGATATGGTTCCCAGCAATTCGAAAAAAGCGGTTGCAAAAATACAAAGGAAAACCTACCTGTCAACACATTTCCAAGAGATATCAATTTATTTTGGTATTTACGAGCTTCTACTGACAAGTGGATATATTGCAACAAACGATTGTATCATACCATTCCTTGGGTCGGCGATAACTATGCAACTAAATGAACAATGTACGGAAGAAATATACATAGATACTTGTGGTCCAATAGTTATAAACACTGAAAGACTCCTAAGGCAATATATGAAGTTGCACTCATACAAACCATGGGGATTTTATTCCCTTGATGCATTTACAAAAGGGTTTACCCCTGTAATACCCATTTCCTACCATGGTCACGTCTCTCAAAAGAACAAAGACATCACCGTCCACCATTTTGCCTCTAGGCTATTGTCAATTGTTTCCAGCAACAAAATTATTACAAAAGAAATGATGGTTGATTTGTGGTTATTTATGGTACAAATTCCTCTGTTCACAAAAGTATCAAGAACCAATAATTTGCAGTCAATCAATTTTAAGGAACTAGATGTATTGCTAAAACAATCAAATAAATATGTCTACTTTGATTATTTGGTGGGTATCTCCGCTTATATTGAAGAAAGGGCTGAACAGAAGAGTCAGTTCATTTCCAACATGTATAGTCAAACTGCTACCAAAGATATTGCTTTGAAGATAGGAAAGGGCGGTTTGTTCGGGGATATCAAGAAAACAAATGATGCTCTAATGAAAGTAATGAAGAAAGCCTTGATGTGAACTTCATTGATTTATTTAATAAATGTTACGCTTTTCCTTCATGGTTTTTCTTATGATGTGTATGATCCCATAATATCTTCCTATTGAATATACAATTAAGGTAAAGACAGCTTTAGTATTATAAACGGCGTAGTCATTTTGATCAACATTTTAAAATTTTTTTCCCTAGATAAAAAGCAATTTTTCAGAAGTGTTTAAATATACATTTTTATTAGATTACGTTAATAATAATGATGGCGGAAAAGGCTCCTTTTAGTTCACAAAACATTTTTTGTTTAACAGGATCAACCACGAGAAGGTAGGAGGCCATCTGATCCCAAAAATCATTCTACATAATAGATTACTCTACTACATAGTCTAAACGACAGCACTTAGTCTGGTAACCCAGTCCTAAGCTGAACCAAAGCCAGTCTGGTAACCCAGTCCTAAACTTCAGCCTTTCATCATTTACATCCGAATCCCAAACTAAAGAACAAACGAATTTTTTTTTTTTTATCTTCTCTTTTAATAATGGCCTTAGTTAAAAATCGCCACCCGGCCCGAACAACATTTATTGCCATGAACATAAATTTAGTAGGAAAATGTCTGAAGATAAAATCCGACTTCATCCAATAAAAAATTGAAATTGTCTGAAGTGACCAATTGAAACTTAATAAGTGACCAAGTTTCTCAAAAAAGTGACCAATTGACGGCGGAAATACAGTAAGAATGGTTAATGTCTTTTAAAATAAAACTTTTTCTCTGTTTTTAGTGGCGTGAATTTAAAGTACAAATTGTTTATTTAACAGTGGAAAAATGTTTTATTCAATTTCAGGGTATGACAATGATAGAAGACTTTCTCTCCATAATCAAGTCATCATAAACTGATTTAGAAGACGAGCCTAATGTTGTGTCATCTGATAGAATTGATTCTGCAAAACTTGCTGGTCTGGTGTTGTTGACAATCGATTTTTTACTTTTTTTATGATTTAATTTTATGTCTCTCTTAATACTATGGCTTTTTGAATAAAGCGCCATAATTGGTACACACGTAGTTAACAGCGATGCTAGGATAAAGCAAAACCAGAAAAATCCAGTAGTTGCGTTTAATCTTGAAAAAAATGATCCAGCGAGATACCCGATCCCAGACGTTGTGCCTATAATCATACAAGCGATTGTCGGCAATGACAGGTGGTCATTTTTAAGACCATCTTTTTCTGAGCAAGTAAGGGTAGCTTTCTGTAGCTTCTTTGTAGTAACAATCACAACTGCAACAACTGCGCCTGCGATTGTAATTCCTCCAACAACAAGGGCAGATACAATACTCTCAATACTCTGATTTGGCACACCAATCCAAATAAACGCAGGAATAGATATGATTACAGATGTAAGACTTACAATTCTAGTTCCAAATCTGTCACATAGCCAACCACTTGTAAATGACGCCACAGCACACGGAATCAGGAAAGTACCAAAAATCAGATTATGGTAGATGTCTTTGGGTATAAACACGTAGGTCGAAAGCTTTTCCGGTAAGGCTAGCTGAATAATTCAAAAAATATTAAGAGTCTATTCTGGCTCCAATGTTTAACAACCAATAAAGCAATACCTTTAACGCACCGATTACCACTGATAGGATAGTGATTTGGTACAATAACGAAAAGAAATGTAATGATTTCAGAAGCTGAAAAATTGGATTTTTCTTGTTCTTCTGGGAGCGGCTATAATTTGACTCGCTGTCTTTTTCAAAAATAACGGGTTGGTCTCTCAAATTGATTGTTGACATGGAAGAACTTTTACTCCATTCGCCTTCTTCTGTTGCATTCGTCATTTGTTGCATATCTTTAAAGTCATGGTATCCCATTTCAGTTTCATTATCCGATTTCGGTTTCATCCAGCCGACAGGTAAAGATGATTTTTCAATCATTAACAATTGCATTAAAAGACTTGTAATAGAGAGCCCTATTCCACAAAAATATGAAGACCTATGATCCACATAACTGGATATTGCTAAATCAAGAAATATGTGTCAGTTTTAATTGAAATTTATTGATTAAACTAAATAAGTGTAAATGTGTTACCTTCTGTTGAAATTGTAATACGAATACAATACATTAATAAAAATAAAACGTTTTGGAAACCACTGTAATTTACCTCCAACGGTCAGTCCAAATGTCATTCCCAGTGGGTAAAGTCCGCAAATAAGACCAACCATTAAACCCAGCTTACTTAGAGGCCATACGTCTGCTAATATGGTTGAGCTCATAAGCCATATAAATGCGTTTGATAGACCATGTAAGATACTCGCGGGGATCAGCATCCAATGTTCGTCCGATATTATAAATACAGTAGTTGTCATGACAGAAGTAAGAGTGCCTAATATAACGAGTAACTTCCGCTGTTGAAGCATGTATCCCAGCCATCCGTATAGCAAAAGACCTCCTTGTAAATTAAGCAATATTAGAATCATATCGATATACATATTTGCATCAGAAACAAACCTATGAGCCCTATAGTGTGCAGACTCAAAAGTATAAATATCGTAATTTCACTGGTCAGTGATTGGCGAATCTGCTTGTCGTTATTTATTTGACGGTCTAGTAAAAACAATATTACAGGTAGAATAGTGTAGCCAACATAAATCTATCAATTTAAAATATCAATAATTAGTATGCTGCTGGTTATTGTTTTTACTTTAACAAACACTGGTAAATATGGTAAACGCTGCTGTAATTATGACATAAGGATCAGATGAGCGATATCTTGCGAGAAAAGGGTACCTAGTACTTGAACTAGACTCTTCGTCTACACCTTTTGTTGTGCTTTGATTATAAAGTTTTATGATTCTCAAGATATCCTCGTTACTTTCATGCACGGCTCCAGAATTACTGATCATTTTCTGATTCGGCAATACAGTGAATAGAAAAGTATTTATTTAAGGCTTGACTGGTCTCAATAACAGTCTATAGCAGAATGCATTTAGAAAGAGAAGAAAAATAAAATAAAATGTATCTCCAATCACCGTAATGAAGTTCTGATACGTTTACATATTTTTCAAGTTAATTTTTAAAAACGACTGAGTCAGTAATGTTGTGTTGTGTAAATAAGACAACGGACGTGCATCAAATCTTTTAAGTAAATCTTTTCTTTTAAATCACGCAATATTTATTATTACAATCACTGCATCCGGTGTTTAGTGAAAAGTATACATACTTATTACAGTACGACCACTTTTACAATTCATCTTTAACATGCTTCCCGCCAGTAACATCCGGCGTCTCATCATTGATATCAGAAGGTGCAGATATAATAATTTGATCATGATTGATAATAGTGACAGGAACAGAATGGCTGTTAGCCACCTGCGCACGTAATTTATCAATTTTATCGTCATAAGACTCCCATTCAGGAATTTGTCGACGAGCACGGTCCAATTTAGGCTCTTTGGTTAACGGATTGTTACACTGGTAGTTTTCGTTAGTAAGTTACGAAACACAAATTTTTTTCGTCTTACCAAATCAATTGTTTTTGCAGTTTTCAAACTTTCGTCACTACACCAGGTCTCGCACCAAAGCCATTCTTGAGGAAGCGAAAAAATTGGAACGATATGTTGCATATTATTTGGTAAATCCTGATCAAGATTAGCAAGGGAGTTTGGATCGGCACTAAGTTGTTGGTATTGGGAACGAAGACGATCACCAGCAGCCAGTTGACGGAAACGGACAAGGTCAACAACATAAAGGGCACTAGTATACAAAAGTTAATTAACCCAATCATTAGTTTCATAATATCCCCTACCTGATATGATACGGTCTTCCTCTTAAGTGGTTTTTCCAATAACCTTCTGACCAAAATCTAAATCCATCCATTTCAGTACGGTCCGAACAGAAAGGCGTGTAGCCATATGGTGCACCTTTAAGATCCATATCCACAAGCTCTTTAAGGTCAGCTCTTACAATCTACACAGCTTAAACTTTAGACAAGTAACAAGTTTTTCTTTACAGAGGCAGCCTACCTGATCAGCATCAACGAATATCACTTTATCTAAGCTTAATGGAAAAAGAACATCCAAAAACAGAATTTTATAGCCCCAAATGGTTCTTTGCTTTTCATGTTGGGCTCTAAGCCATGATGGCCATTTATAAGTAATCATTTCATAATCAAATCCATATTCTTTAGCCATGTGAGGTACAAAGTCCTGTAATTGAACTGTTTTAGCGGTTTCATTCAATTAATAGCATCGTGGTTTCTTACCTTAAATTCAGGGGAAAGAAAGTTTTCAATAAACCAAAACTTTACGGAACTGTTGGTATGTTCCATAACAGACGCAATCATGATGGACAAAAATCTTTCATACAATTTTCCAGATGCTACAGAAAAAATATTAATCTCAGCCTGTTTCTGTTGGGCAACTAAAGCTGTGTCATTCTGACTATCCTTCTTTCCAAAAAACCTTAAATTGAATAGTTAGTTTAAAGTCACTAGAAGTCTTTACGTTTCATATTACTTATTGGAGAGAGAGGACCATAATCCATCTTCTTCACTGCTCTTTTTGTCTTCGGCCGTTTCTAAAACATCCTCAGTTTCCATCCCCGGGTTCTTATGAACAAGTGGCATGACAGTTAAGCCTTCGAACGATGTTAGGGCTAACACGCTATTATCTTCTTTATTTGCAGTCGCATTCCAATTCCATTTTCCTTTGGTACCAATGCTTTCTATGGAGTAAATTTCGGAGGAGCGACCTTTACGGAGACCCAGATTCCAAATACCCGGGCGAGCTTTCAATTGGAAGTATCCTAGATTAGCCATAACAAGGGTGTCTTTTTTCTCATGATTAGGGGAGGAGATTTCAAACTGAAGTCCACGAGGAGGTGATCTGGTGGTGGAATCAAGACAGTGTCCCTCAATCAAAATACTTTCAAGTTCATACATTGCTGAAACACCCAGTTGGTTGTTCTTAAGCGAAGTAAGCAAAATATTATCCAGATCCATGTTAGCTTCCCTAACTGTTACATGCCAAGCGTTTGTAGTTTCTACACCAAGAGTATAAAGTGGGTCAACAGGAAGATCTTCAAAATAAGCGGTAGGAACAAGTTGATCTCCAGTTGCTTTATCAAATCGAAGCTCTTTATCAAACACATAACGATAGAAACGTTTCAATGGCAGTTCACTTAAGTCACTGTCAGGATTTAGGTAAATAATAACAGAAACACCATCAATTTCGGAAAGAGCCTGAATAATAGGCGTCCACTTTTGAGCTGCTTCACTGAGAGGATCTATAATCATCCCAATCTCTAAAAACGTATTTTCCGTATCGCCTGCAACAATTCGAGAGTGGGTATCACCCTGAATAAGTTGGTATATTCTGTTACGATTGACAGGATCGGTATCTTCAGTCATACTGTTTTTCGCTTCATTCTTATCGTTTTCAATCAAGGCGGTAACCTTGGCAAGCACATCAGCATAATGGATTTGTTCGTTAAATTTGTGTTCGGATTCAAAAATCGCTTCCTCGATTGGGCCAATTCTCTTGGAGTATTCAAAATTAAAAAGACTAACAAAGTTCTCCTTGGTAAAATCAGCATCATCAGGCAGAGAGCCAATGACCTAATGTAAACCCATAAGATTAGTAATTATCTTTTAAATTAGGTTTAGACTTACTCTCCCGTTAATGATAACACCAGAGAAAGGATTTTCAAGTCCATCCTTTTCGAACAAAGCACTTAACTTATTCCATTCGTTACTTTTTTCTTTGGCAACAAGTTCAATAATAGGTGATCCCGGTGTAACAGCTTTTGGTAAATCTTCCGTAGATAGCCTGTTATCACCGTGTGTTTCGATTTCACGATATAAAAGGTTTTTCAATTCAGTTAGACCAATTTTTTGTGAGTAAATAACGTCAAATAATAAATCAGAAAAATTGAGCTCGTTATCCACATTTAAAGCTTGGTTTACTGATATGTCGGGATTGTGAGCTAGTGAGATTCTAACCTTAGGGTTTGATTCCTATGTAGACAACATAATTAGCTCTTAACTTTACTGAGTTTCTTCTAGCTTACAGCAAATAGTAGTGCTTCATGCGCAAGTTTTAAACCGGACAAAGAATTAAAGTCAGCCAACACCCAGATATTTGTGTTCGGTATTTCGTCCTCATCTATATGAAAAAATGGGTGGTCGGTACAAAAATTTGGTGTATTACTTCGGTACTACTTACTAGCTTGTAGGTACTTTAGTTTTTCTGCATTTTGTATATTGCTAAACTCGAGTATACGAAGAGGGTGAGTGTTTGACGGCATGATGAATGAGTTACGAGTACGAGCAACATTAGGCTGTGTCAAGACGTGATCGTAAAAATCATAATCATCCGTTAATTGACCATTATAGACCTGTTTTATGAAATATTTAGTTGATGTCTAATTTGAATTCAATACTCCCTCCATACCATTGATTGGATAATTTTCGTTTGTTCAGTTAAAGTTGGCATCAAGACATGCACCCAAGGCTATATTAGCATAGTTAATACATGGCAATCCTGATTGGTCGTAGAGCCTTACCCTATCCTCGTTAAACTCAATAAGTTTTCCATTCATGAACATGACGCCATTCTCCACGCCAACTTCAGTTATACCCAAACGCTTTAAAAAATCTTGACTAGACTTAGCGAATGAATTTTGTGTTTCTAAAGCTTCCTTAAAAGGCTTTTTGACATTGGATTTAGGTTTTCCAGACACGGATTTTTTAAAAGAAGCGTGAACAATGTCCATGGTAGGTTCTTTAATTTGTTCGAGTTTCGTCGATTCCAAAATCTAGAGTTATCCATATTTTAGGAATTGATAAATTCATACAATTAATTTATACAAACCTGTGCCAGAAAAAACATTCCTTGAGCTTTTCCGTACTCTTCAATGAGATAATTTAGAGCTTTCGCAATAACAGTGGCTTTAAACAAAATTATTAGCTCGTTATTCAATGGGGTTAGTTAAGTAAAGCTTACATGTGCTATATTCATCCTTAACGATGGAAACAGTGCCAAATCGAATAGGAATAGTACGTTTAATCATCATCTGTATCTCGTTTATAATGCGATTGAGCGATTCAAGTTGCGAAAGATCTTCGATCAGAATCAAGTTGAAAAGATTCTTTTTAACTGGTGGTAATTGTCCAGGGTAAGCAGGTCTAAGATACTACATTATCAGAGTTAGCGAACTATCTTTAAGGTGTCATCGCAAAATATACATTACTTCTTGCATATTCGAACTCCATTCTTGATATCTTGAATCTTTTTCCAAATCATTCCACCATCTCACAAACGGCTCCTCTAGTGTATCTCGAACATCGTAAACCCCATCAGCAGTTTGAACATTTGATCTACTTGCCTTGGCTAATACAGGGCTCGAAATAATCTGTATAGATTCCTTGGCATTAAATCCAAGATCTTGCATGGATTGAATCAGTTTACGTTCAGTTCGTAAAGCGCGGACAAGGCTGTACAGATTGTTGAGTAAATATCATAATAAAGTTTTCTCAAAATTTACATACTAAAATGGGTCGACCTGGTTAAAATCCAGACCTTTTCCGTTGAGCCAGACAGCATTCGAACCACCGCGCAGAAAAGACGCTTGATTTTCACTGATTTCCTGCTCAAAATCCCTATCTAATTCAACATCACTAAGACTTTTCGCATATTTGGGGAAATCTTGAGATAATCTAGTCAATGTTTCCAATGGATTCGAAGATTTTGCTACATATTGAGCAGCTTTTAAACCAAGTGTCTGAATTTCGGTTGGAGTTAAGGGATTGATAGTTGCCTTTTGACCTGCTTGGAATAGGGTTTGACCAATTTTCTTGCCAATGTTGGATATTTTATCTTTAATCGAGCTTTCATCTTAACAATTTTTTAGTATTTTAGTATTGCTTAAAATAGAGCACAATACCTTTGGAATTTCTATCATCTATTACAAGATAGTCGGTCTTTTTTAACGCCATTTCAACACCATAACCAGAAAGATATAGGGGTGCGCCTGGAGCCACATTTGACAACGGTGGTCTGTATCGAATTACATAGGTAATATCGTGATCGACAACTGCCTTTGTTAAGTAATTATGGAACTCAGCGAACTTGAAGGAGAATTTGCTAGTGTAAAGCACAATCGTTTTTTTGCTCAGTTCTTTAGAAGTAGGGTAAATAGCATGATCGAAAGAAAG
This sequence comes from Mucor mucedo, assembly GCF_025094135.1. Classification (NCBI taxonomy): domain Eukaryota; kingdom Fungi; phylum Mucoromycota; class Mucoromycetes; order Mucorales; family Mucoraceae; genus Mucor; species Mucor mucedo. The sequence goes on along the minus strand of NW_026252361.1, from coordinate 57,061 downwards.
CAGCTTACGGGTTTCTTCCCAATTTTCAATGTCCTTAAATGCTTTCAGGAACTCTTGGTAGTCACATAATTGTTTATTGTTGACCTGAGCCCACACTTCACATCCATCGTCGTATGATGCCAACGAAGGAACAACACTTTCTGTATAATATTGATTATAAGCTTCGATACGAGGAGCCGCTTCGTGTACAGCCAAAGCAATTTTTAAAAAGTTGGTTTGGTCTTTGCCCAAAGATGAGACAACATTTATGGCTTCGTTGTAAAGTTGTTGGTCCGTCCAAGATGAAGCTTCTTTCTCAAGAGAAATGAATTCCTGAATCATATTGAAATAAGAAGTCTCATTATGCGTCGCAACTGTTTCACTAATTCGTCACAATGTCAGTTTCAAACGTGAGAGTCTATTTCGAGTATACTTTACGCGATTTCAATGAGCAAACTAGGTGCATTCCAAGGCGCAACCAAAGTTAAATCAACAACAGGAGAGTCTGCCCTTACTGACAATAAGCAAGCACTTAAAGCTAAGAGACCAAGGATAGCCTTCGTTATCCTAGGAGTTCCCATGTATTTTCGTTTTATTTTAGAAAAGTGTCGAGATGAGTTTATCATGCCCAGATGGGAGTAGCCTTTAATCATAAAAAGAAGACAGTCACCACTCAGAGATAATCAGTTTAAGGCAAGTGTGCTGTCAGAATCCAAAGTCAAAAGAAGCATGAGGTAACAATATTATAATACTATAACTGTCAGTCTGGAGGGTAGTGAGTGTTGCTATTTTTATACCCGAATAAATTAAAAGCACCATGCTGTTGATCGCCTAAGCATTTTAGTGAAATAGTAACCGTTCCTTCGTCCCCAATAACAAATGTTTAGTTTTTTTATAGACAGTTTTCCTACCTACTTCAAATTCCAGATGTGGAGATTTCTGTCCTCTTAAATGTAACTTCTGCCACTAAGCTAACTTCTACTTGTCCGGATTTGAGATCTGAATAATGTACTGAATATTGCTAAGAATACAGTATCGAACTTTATTCAAAATAGAGGGAATTTAGGGGGTATAAAAAATGATTTATGTATGTGTACATGTTAAATAAACAGGCACTGGCATCTTTGAGTTTTTCGTTATACAAAATTTAGGTACCCCTGGTTTGTTCATTAAAGATTTGTGCTCTGGGTTGCGTATTTTGGAAAGGATTGTTGTCAGTATTGGAAGTAATCCTTTGGGCAGGTAGTTCGTATTTGATGTCGAGTTCGGTTAAAATCGATTTCAAGGCCAGTAAAAACCTTGTTTTTCTTTGAAATCGCTTATCAAGCTCAACCCAATTTCCTTTATGAGGCAACCAAGCATTTAAAATAACTTGGTTCATATCTATAATATCTTTAACGCGCAAATCAAAGCCAGGACCAAAGTCACGTGATTGAGACTGTACCCATTCAAGCAATCTTTCACGAAGGACCAAAATCAAGTCATTTTCAGTTCTAAAATCAATATTGAATACCAAAGATTCACCCATATTACCAGAACGACGGACATTGCAGATAATTTTTGTTAAAAGAACAGTTGTTGGAACATACTGTTGTGTGCCATCACCACCGACAAAAACAGTGCCCAAGATACCAATATTCTCAACCCACATGAAGTTACCATCAATCATGACTAGATCTCCGGAGTCATAAGGATGTGTGACAAACTGAAACAGGATGCCTGCAAATAAAGATCTTGCAGATGTATCAAAAACAAAAGTAAGCGCTGCTAAAAGAGTACCAAACGGAATTAAAGCGGCCCAAAAATCAACCCGGAAAATGGATAAACAAATGACCACGGTAATCAAAGAGGAGATGACCAACAAAATGGTGTCAACTTTTCCAAGTGCTTGACTAGTGTCCCGAATTGATTGCGCAAGACTTTTGCGTTCACGATAGATTTGTATCACAGTATCACGAAACTCTCTTCTGGATACATTGCCATTTCCGTCTTTGTCGAACACCTTAAACGCTTCTGTGGCTTGATCATGCTCACTAAAGTATGGTACAAATGAAAATATATCCAAATACTTTCTGTCTTCTTCTTCATGACCGTGGTAACCTTCAGGATAGGCCAAAGAATAGAACAGCTTTCTGGCAACCTTCTTAGCATAATCATCAGAATTGATGTCCATCTTGTTTTTATCTACTCGACCAGTGGTAGCAGTTGGCTTGTCTGCTAATACAATATTCGCTATACTTTTCTTGAACATATTAAAAGTCGAGGCTTGTTCAGTGGCGTCGTCATTTAATGTCATTGGACGAGGTTTTCTACTACCGCCATTTGCTTTTTCATCATGACTGGAAGAGCTGTTATGTTTGGATTCAGGTGGGCCATTCTTGTTTAAAGATCTACGCTTTCTAAGGTTCCGATTTGAAATACCTGGAGTCGATGAGCCGGGACGAGATTTCTTCTCAGATTTACTAAGGGTATCCAAAACTTTTTAAAAGGGAAAATTAGAACAATGGCAAAGTACATATTACAGAAAATATTTACAGCTTAGACTTTGTTTGTTTTCTTTAAGTCTATCCGCATAAGCAGTACGATGAAATTTAACGGCTAATAAAAGTTATTAAAAGTATACATAATCAGGAACTATTTAAGCTTACCAATGCGTTGAATAATCGCCTTTTGGACAAAAAACAGGCCGCTGGCAGCTAATAAACACCCAAATACTTTTGATATGACGGCCGAATAGGAATGCAGTTTGATAGACTAAAAATAGGAAATATATAAATACAAAGCCCGTTTAAAAAAAATATGTTCCAGATAATTACATTAAAAGGATAGTTGATTAAAAACTCCCAGGAACCTAGATTCCAAGAAGCTAGTAGAATCAAACATAAATAACCTTTCAAACTCATGTAATACTATAACAAAATAATAAGTTTTCTGGTTTCATTATAAATATAACAATAATACTTTACCTCCATATACGACTTAACTTTTTCGGATCTTCTACCATGGAACAATTTAGAGAATAATGATACAGTAGATGGTACAATATCCAAAATAAAAGTGGTACCCCAGTAGATATGCCACATAAAGGCCGCCCAATACATCCAACATTGAACGTTACTCCGAATATTTTTGAAATTTGGATCAAGCTTTTGGCTTTCAGTAGGTTCCGGAAGTGTCAAATAAATCACAATGGCAATGATAATAAACATACAGGAGCCTAATATAGCAATGATTACCCTCTTCAACAATGGAGATAAATAATGCCAACAGCAAGGCGTCTTCATAACTGCAGTAAATCTTTCTCTTGCAGTTTTTCTACGTTTTGGTTTAACTTGATCAGGATCATCATCCCAGTTGAATTCTCTATCGCTGTCATGATCATCACCTCTAACGGAGGCAACGGGAGTAGAAGAGTTAGTGGTATTAGCTGTCCCGGATAAGTCTCTTTCCTCTTGCTCGAATTGCTTTTCCTCAACGTCCTCTAATTCCTGTGTGATTCTAGTGGCATCATCGACATAAGTCGTAGGTTCGGACACAATAGTTTTTCGTCCATATTCTGGATCTTTGAAAGGATTTGAAGTATCCAATTGGGTTTTGGTAGTTGTGGAATAAGGATTTCCATTGCTGGGATCATAGAAAAAATTGTCTTCTTGTTGCATTTGAATACTATAGAAAGGCTGCTCATCATTTTTAGACGTCTTTCTTGAATGGCTTGCACCTGGAGGAAGGAGTGGATTTACCAAAGGATCAGGGTTCTCTGCAAAGTTTGGTTAAAAATGAAATGCTTTGTCGATAATTTGATGTAATTTACCTGGTATCAAGTGAACTTCATCTTCTGATTGAATTCTAACTGATTTGCTTTTCATTGTCATATTTGTTGTCAGTGCAATGTGGAAGAAAGAAGAAAGTAAAATAAATAAAAAGCCCAGACTATAAATAAGGGTAAATTAAGTCAAAGTGACTTTGATTTGTTTAATGACATTTTCCCTCCGCTTGATAATAAGGATCTGCAAACCCAATTGGGACTTGGCAGAGCCTAGATTTTTTTGTTTGATAGCCAATCATACTAATCTTGAGCTCTTTTTTGACGTCACGAAATTTAAATTAAAGCAGAGGTATTAAGGGGTTACAAAGATTGAGGGGTAGCTGTTTCATATCACTTTACACTATACAGAAAATTAAATCAAGTGATCAGTCCATTATCAATTATTACCAGACAGGTGCCCGGACCTCTATTTATGTCCAAAACAGCCTTCGTTTGGGTCAACCGCGGGTCTCTAAATTTACAGAATAGTTGTCACCATCTATTAATAAATAGCACATACGGGTTTCACCTTCGCAGTTGACATTTGACAAACAATTGATAACCGCATAAGACCGTTATACTTCATAGAGTAAAATAATATCGACATAAATATAGATAATATATTCAAAAACCTTTATGAAATCATCACGATTTCCAAAAGTAGTACATTATTTTAGAGTAGTGATTTTAAAATTTTGACCGCTAGTGCGACTAACATACCGATCAAATGTTTTCCTGAAAAGAAGATCGCGGTAAATCGATACCAAACTTTATTCGGGTATTTTGACTGGTGGTCTTAAAGCACATATGGCGGTCGGACAATTCCTGCAATTAACCAGTCTTTTTGCTCATTTTATCATAGGGAAAGCTTAACGGACTTATTGAGGAGGTCACAAGGTTCTAGCCGAATTTAGTTGCCAATGCCAAGAGCTGTTTTCCAGCTGGGTGATGGATTGATTGTTATGTGAAAAATAGACTCATCGGTTCTAACGTTACTGACAACTGGCTCGATATCTGGATGGTGTCAATCGATGTAACACTTTACACAGCATAATTATTACAAAAAATAAGGATTCACGCATTTAAAGTTATAACGGTTAAATGTCTTTACTGAAACCACGACCAAATTTATAATTGGATGCCATAAAAGTGTTCTTCCGGTTTATAATGATAATGCTGTCATCGGCCATATGTATGGGTACTGGCGCTATGAATTTCCAAACAGAAGAATTCAAAGCGCGAGAACTGTACTACAATAAAAAAAGTGGGTCCAGAATGCTTTAGTTACCGTGGTTGGGATTGAATTAACTACATGATTGAGTATGAAACTAGTCTGGACCTCTGACGGGATCTTTAAAATTAAACATCTTCATATTAATCTTACACATAACCTCTCTTTCTCTTCCTTCTTTTCTTTCTTATAAAATCTAAATATTACTTGTGGCTGGATCACATTTTTATACATCATGACTACAAATGCGAATACAACATCTACAAGAAAGCGTACTCATTTAAAGCCTGACCAAGTTGCTCTACTTCAAGAATCATTTAATAGTAATGCGCTTCCAGACTCTAGTGTCCGTGGCAGATTAGCTAGGGAATTAAATGTTACTGAAAGAACTATTCAAATTTGGTTCCAAAATCGCCGTGCGAAAGCGAGAAAAGTGGAGACAGAGTATCATCACTACAAAGGCAAATCCGTTTTGAAACCTGGTTGGATGGAGACTTATGCACGCCACCTTACGCCACCACGTTATCAAACAACATTTCGTACAATGATGACACCTGAAAGGTTTGAAGAACTAAAGCAGTACGATAGTCAACAAATTCGTAAAAGACCTCGCTCCGTTGTAAAGGCTGAAAGTAAGCCATTTGACTTTATCAGTCACAGAGCCCTATCGGATGGCCAAGGTAATAAAAATAGAAGATTACCAATGATACAAGTGATTCTTAATTCCTGTCTTATTTTAGTAGCAGAGACTCCGACTCAATTGATTCATCTTCCCGTAAATGTACTCCGAATTGGCACCTGGACCAGATTTGCACATGCTTCGGTGAACACAAATCAAAGTGATTGGGACCTTGTGTGTTATAGTAATCCGTTTGATCGAGAACTAGTATGGAGAGTACAAGCCGAGGGGCATCATTTCAGAATCCAAGCTGGATTTGATGTTATTCACCAAATTAGTTTGGGTCAACAGATTCAGGTAGAGACAGGCGAAATTGTTGGTCAAATTGATATACAATTAAACTTGCCTTTAACGTTTTCAATGTGGAGATTCGATCAAGACAATCAATGGGTTCGTTGCGGCGATTTCACAGAAGACAAACAAGCTACCATGGATGGCCTACATATTCTTCAAGGCAATTATGACGCTTTTAGACAATCGCTGCTAGACCTGATCACATTAGCACCAGAATTGGTTTCAAAAACGAATTTTATACCAATCAATGACTTAACCCAACCACCACCTGGATTAGATGTCTGCCGTGATTTTACAGTTTCTCCGTCTGCCACACCCGAACCTTATATGTCAATGTGCCCATTTGGCATAAATCCCCAACACTTATCAAAAACCAACATGTCGCATTTGATGTTGCAAGCACCTTTTTTTTACCCCAATACAGGTGATAACAGTCAAGTTGTACAACAACCAATGTATTCTTCCGTGTAAAATTGTATATCCTTCCAACCATTTATTTTAAAGCTGTGCTCAAAAATGTAAAATTAACCTACCCCCAATGTATAAATAAAAACTGGTCATAAATAGTCGTCTCACTTTCAGGTGTTTATTTAATTTTTTAACATTAAGCCAAATCGGAGTCCAGCAACTGCCAAGGCAGTGATTTTAATTGCATCCAGAGCAATATAAGCACGATGACCCTTTAAGAAGAAGGTGTCGCGTTGCCAAAGCTCTTCAGCAGTAGCTTCACCTTTAGATACGAGAGCAGCACGCTTATTAAATTTGGGTAAGAAGTAAACTGATTGAATGACGGTAATAGCAATAGGTGCGATGGCAGCGGCTTTCAAGACATTATCAACGAATCCATCATGTCTTACAATACGATGGTTCCAGTTTAAAAAGAGATTAAGACCAATTAGACTGGCAGTGGCCTAGTATAGAATTTACATCAGTTATATGACTTATTACGCGTTATATCTTTTTTACCTCAATTTTATTAATCCAGTTAAATCTGTGACGTCCCACATCCAACTTTGTCCATTCGTCAAGGCTTGGCACGTTGGCTAAAAGTGGTGTCTCAATGTAGCTGAGATTTAAGGTTGTAGCAAACCAAAAGGCATTCAGAAGAGAAAGACCTAAAGTTAGTTCTCGTAAAGAGGCCTTTTTCAATGCTGTATTATGGAGAACAACTTGTATGGCGGCAGCAGGTAATACCACTTTAACAGTAGACCAAGGATCCAATAAAAACTTGGATACCTTGGATTGCTTGTTGTTAAGTGTAGTAAGAATAATTGGGGAGGTGTCTTGAGGTCTGCTCATTTTGTATGTGTATGTAAAAGTAAAATCGAAAGGAATAAAAGTAAAAAAATAAAAAGCCGGGGAATTTATATTCCAAGGGAGTTCCAAATAGGATGACATATGATTGACAGCATTTTTGTTTAATCATATCGTCATTCCATAGATCCTTGGTTACAAAAAGATCATCAATAGCATCATCCACCGGAGTTTATTAGCCGTTTGTTATTCAAAGTTGCTAGAAGCCCTTCCTTATTGGGAACAGTAGGTTGTACGAATAACAAGTGTGCTAGTGATTATGGGATCAACATCATAAAATGTGAGATATTTTATGGAGTTATTTTTCGAGAGCCATATAATAAACTACCCGAGCTAATACGAAAAGACAGAAATTATACAAGATTAAAAGCTACTTTCAAGATATTAAAAAATTTGAATAAAAATTTAAAATCAATGCAATTTAAAATGTAAGATAATATTTTAGATTAGGAGCTTTGAGGAGGGTATCCCATTCTGACGCTATGTCAAGATCAATTCCAACAAGTGTTATCTATATTCCTAAAACTTTAGGCAAATTATAGTTTTCTATAAACATCAAAATTAGTCGATTGAATGAACTCTTTTTGGGCTAACAACGTTGAGGATCTAAAGACAATACTGCTTACTCAAAACAAAAAACTTATCACGCTCACAAACATATATATATAAGGCTGCCCTTATAATTTTAAATATCACGTTTAGAATGTTTACTTCTTCAACCTTTGGCGCTATTTGACTGCATCATACCTATGTTTATTGTTCCAATACACTTAATTCAGAAAATATTCGTTCACTGTTGCAAAAAATCGTTCAAAAATGAAATGAAAATCGTTCAAAAATAAAATAAATTATCATTCAAGGATGGAAATAAAAATGGGTATAAAAAAATTGGAGCTCTTTACAAAGTTAAAAATACAATATACTTACATGAAAAGGGTTGAGAGGTGGAGAAATAGAAACAGAAATAAAATATAAAAACAAGTACAGTTAGTTATCTAGCAAGCAATAATAAAAAGCCTTACCAAAAAATGTATTACGGGTAACACCAGCGATAACTGGCATTGATAATTATTCACCTATTCGAGGACATTTTTTTGAGTGGACATGACGTGCAAATCGTTCTAAGATTTGACCCAGTGTTTCTTAAATTAAGAATTATTGAAATTATGTTCAAACAGGCGGCCAAATCTCTGTTCCAAAGCTTAGACTGGAATCCTTGGGTTTGCATCTTGGTAAATAGCGGCCAATATAATTGCGATACTTTATAACTTTTTCCGCACGAGCATTTTCCTTTGTATGGTCTACTAAAGAAAGCCACACTTCAGCAAAAAAGTCTTTGTTGATATATTCTTTGAGATCTCATTGAGGGTCTGCTTGTAATCTATGAAGGAGTATAAACTTGGCAAAATAATATGCATGCTTTGTAGAAGTATGAGCAACTCTAACAAAATCGTGTAATGTTGCCAAGGATGACTGCTTTTAACCGATGCAAGTAATTGACGATTTTACTGCGATAATACAGTCTTTTGTCGGGAAAGATACCACATCCATGATACACTATATAACGGCAGTGTAAGAAAGGTCGTTTCTAAAATAGCATTCACAAAATACCCAAAAAGTCGAAGAGGATCAAAAGCTGAAAGAGAAAGAAGTTTGGTCAAAAGGAGAAGATCGTCTATATATCTCTTGAACATCCGATGATTTTCCTTGATTGCATATAATGAATGTAGGGATTATAAAAGTATTTTATTTTCATTAATTTCGTTCAATTATTATTAAACTGATTTTTCTTTGTGAACTTGAACGATCTTCCTCCCTGCTCTGCACGAATAATTCGAGAAAATAATGCTATCAATCAATAAAAAAAAAGAACTAAAGGAAGTTATTCCTTTGATTCTTTTTTTTTACATTTGCAACATTTTAAAATATACATGATAGCGTTCGTATGGTGAGAGGGATTGTTCAAAAGTCAAAGGTTTTTCGTACGAGCTTACATGGAAGTTTACCCGGAATAATCTGCAAAATAACTACGATACGTATGCAAGTGTTACAAATCAAACATCAAACAAACAAAGTCTCTCCGTGAGATTTGAGATCCCCTGTTATTTAGATTAAATGACATTGCCAAGCTGTTTGCGTTTGGAGCTGTACTTTTTCATTTTTCATAGGAGTGACTTTGTAAATATGTTACACAAAGAAGGTTAGGGTTACAAAACAATTTCCCTACGGTTACTAAATTTAGTCCAGTTTTCCTTGGTGTGTATTTCCTCATCCATATAAGGAAAATTGTTTTCTTTCAATATTTTTTAAAATCAACAAAACGGGTTGTTTTCATTATTTTCATCTTCTTCTTTTTACTTTATTACAAAAAAATGACTAGTTACTTGACTACAAACTTGGGGCAAATGGCTTTAAAAAAGAACTACGAAGGTAAAGATAGATTCAAAAACTAAGCTCCGAATATTCATGAATAATTTAGAAAAAAAGCAAATGGTAAACGCCTGGGAGCTCATCCAAAAGAAGAGTAAGTGTAGCTACCAATTTTATTTAAAATGTTAGATTAACCAATTATATTATAGCTTTCACAAAATGGTATGCCTTGCTGTTGTTGTTATCCATTATCGATTTTTGACGTTTTTTTGTGAATAGGGTCAATAACAAATTAGATTTAAGAAGTATTCCCAATATCGTTCACTTGAATCAAGACTTGGCTAACGGGGTTCGGCTTATCCAACTTCTGGTAAATTCTTGATTTTATGTAAAAAAAAAAAAACAATTGTATTCACACTGTACTGAAATAGGAAATTATTGGTGGAGAATCACTTCGACCGTTTAATCAAAATCCAGGCATGATTTTTCAAAAAATGGAAAATGTGAACAAAGCACTGGACTTCATCAAACTTAGAGGTGTTGCACTAACAAATATCGGAGCTGAAGATATTGTGAACAAGAACCTTAAGCTTGTATTAGGAATGTTATGGACAATTATTTTAAGGTTTACAATTGCGGATATCAAGTAAGAATTATAGATATAGTACCATTCATGCAATTATTCACTTAATTCATTATAGTCAAGACGGTAAGAACGCTAAGGAAGGTCTTTTATTATGGTGTCAACGTAAGACTGCTCAATACGAAGAAGTGGACGTTCGTGATTTTACTTATAGCTGGACAGACGGACTTGCATTGTTAGTTTAGTATAAAATACAATTCATTATTTAATATTAATCTTCTTTATAGCTGTGCATTAATTCATCACCATCATCCTGAGTTAATAGATTTTGACTCTCTAGACAAAAACGACAGACACGGAAACACAGCATTAGCATTTGAAATAGCCGAAAAAGAGTTAAACATTCCTGTAAGTTTTAAACATTTGCCTTTTACTACGTACTTAACCATCAAAATAGAAATTATTAGATGTTGAAGATGTCTGTGATATATCAAAGCCTGATGAAAGATCCGTCATGACTTATGTAGCTGAATATTTCCATGCATTTTCTGCTCGAGGTAAGTGCTTTTAAACCCAGTGGTTCTTTCTTCTAAACAAATCTACGTAGATGAATTTGAGACTGCTGGTAGAAGAGTTGCTAAATTTGCCGATGTATTGGCTTCTGTTTGGGATATGGAACATCAGTACGAGTTACGTGTTTGCGCATTGATGGATGCCGTTGAATTTATTCAAGAGGAATGGGACAATACTGAATTGACGGATAGTTATTTTGATGCTAAAGAGAAGAGTATGGCATTTGATATTTACAAAAGCACAGAGAAGAGGTCCTGGGTAGCCGAAAAAAAGAACATAGATGCACTATTAGGAAATATCCAAACAAAGGCAAAGACATATAACTTAAAACCTTACTATCCACCTAATGGGTTGACTTTGCAAGATCTTGACAATACATGGAATTTCCTTTTACAAAACGAAGCCAAATATCATCGAAGAATTAACAGAACTATAAGAGAGTAAGTGATACCTTCTTCTTCTTGTCAGTTCAGTAGCTCTTTTTCATAACATGTTCATATTTAGAATCAAGGAAGGATTAAGAAAGGCTTACGCTGAAGCTGCAAACGACTTTCAACAGCAATTAGATTCAATTTCTGCCGAATTGGTCAATCTTGAGGGAAGTCTTCAGTCACAACTACATCTTGTTCAAAGCTTGACAAAGTCGTTTGAACCATTACAGGAGTCTTTAAGTATAATTCAAATGTTAGACCACGAATGTATAGAAGCCAACACCGAAGAAAACGATTACACTGTTTATTCATTGGAAGATTTAAGTTTCGGCCTGGACTTGGTAAAAGAAGCTGTGCAAAAAAAGAGTGCCTTTATTCAAAATCAAGTAAGTTTTTGTTTGCTACAATTTTTTTTTTGTTTACTAATTGTTTAATCAGATTGTGTCTCGAAATATGACAAACTTGACACCGGCGCAGCTTGAAGAATTCGAACAAACATTTAGATACTTTGACAAGGATTGCACAAACACACTATCGGTCTCGGAGTTCAAATATGCCCTTTCTAGTCTTGGTATTGTCTATGACGATAAGCTTGAAAGCGTCTTTTATCAGATTACCAATAACTCTGATTTTGCAACATTTGAACAATTTATTCGTTTTATGGTATCCGTCACAGAAGACAAAACTACCCCAGGCCAACTTATGGATTCTTTTAGAACAATGGCTGGCGATAAGCCTTATGTAACCGAGCTTGATTTAAGAATGAGCCAAATACCTGTAAAAATGATTGATTATCTGAAGAAGACAATGCCTACAAGTGCAGTAAATGAATTTGATGGTTATGACTATGAGTCATACGTAGCAGAAATGTTTAACTAATTGTTCAATACTCACTGCTTCCTCCATGTATATACCTATGTTTCTCGATCATACATTTATATGATACTTAGATTAAATAAAAACGACTTCCTCACCCCCCCCCCTATTATTTTAAAAAAAACAGTAGTAATGTTTGATAAATGTTTGCTATACTTAATTGGTCTGACAATGCTATTATATTTGTGCAGAACTTTTCATGGAAGATATCTGGTGTCAGTAAATCCAGCGGCGCTATGCTGCCTTTGCCCGAGTACTACTATGTTTGACTTGGGCTTGAATAACAGTGAAAGCTCCTCTAATCGCCACTCTGGTTTAAAAAACAAATCATGGGGACACCGAATCTACCGCTAAGTACGCTATTATCTAAAATATCGACGCAACCACTGGCCGTATCTAATCAATACGATGAAGCCTTTTAATTTGACCCACAGTTTAAATTTTTTGTGTGACAAACTTGAAAAACCAGAATTTTTCGATTTAACAAGACAGATTATGCTGACAAGCAAGTAAATTATACCATATAAGACTTTACTTTATAACTCTACAGTTAACTTTCTTTAGAAAAACAGACATCGGCGCCTATTTTATCAAGGAAAGCAAAAACTCGGAAAAAACCAAATTCTGTGCAAATATTCTGTCTTTTAAATTATGTCACTTACTGCCTTTTGCAGTCGTTTGTAAAATTGTCTTTATCTCTCTAAAGAACACGCTCACTATGGCTGCTGAATATCGTCCCTTGAACAGCGATTCACGTGATGACACAACCTCAAACAACATTGGTCATCGGTTGTCTCATTCTTCGATCGATTTATTGCCTCAACAAAATCAATTGTCAGAAGCCCAATCACTTATAACAACGATTAATGTTAGGGAGGAGTACGAACAGCAACATGCAACAGCGACACCTTTTAGTTGTGTCATCAATCTAGCTAATACCATTCTAGGAACAGGCATGCTTGCTATGGTAAACATAAACCGGATAAAAACCAAATTAATTACAGATACTAAATTTCGCCTTTCTATTAGCCTTCTGCGATGGCATCAGTTGGTATTGTACCTGGGTTTATTTTGATTTTATTTTCAGCGTGTGCATCCGGCACAGGATTGTATTTCCTATCTCGTTGTGCAGCACGAACAGAGGGTCGAAATGCTTCATTTTTTGCTATATCTAAATTAACATGGCCAAAAGTAGCCGTATTATTTGACTTAGCTATTGCGATCAAATGCTTTGGTGTTGCAGTATCATATTTAATCATTATTGGTGATCTGATGCCGCAAGTTATTATTTCACTTAGTGGCAGTCATATAGATGATGTTGCTTATTTTTTGACAGACAGACGTTTTTGGATTACCATTTTTATGATTACCATGGTACTACCATTAAGTTTTTTAAGAAAGCTGGACTCTCTTAAATACACCAGCTTGGTTGCTTTAGTTGCTGTTATATATCTTTATGTGATTGTGGTGTACCACTATTATTCCCCAAATTATCCACCTCCACCAAAAGATGATATAGAGCTTGCTAGATTTTCCACAAGTATTTTAGGTCATTTGCCTGTGTTTGTATTTGCATTTACGTGCCACCAAAATGTAGGTCAGGCTCTAATTTTGCTGATTTCGATAATTAATCCGTACGCTTAGATCTTTTCAGTTTACAATGAATTAAAAAACAACAGCAAGAAATCAATCACGAGGGTAATATCCACCTCCATTGGCAGCTCAGCTTTCGTCTATGAAGGAATCGCCATATTCGGATATTTAAGTTTTGGCAAAGGCGTTAGAGGAAATGTGATTATGGAATGTAAGTATTTGACACATGTTATGTCTGATAATACTGATATAGTATAAAAAAAGATCCCCCTAGTTACTTTGTGGCAGGAGGACGGCTTGCAATTGTCATCCTTGTTATATTCAGTTATCCTCTTCAGGCACATCCTTGTAGAGCCTCTCTCGACAAAGTTCTGGCTTGGGGTTATCATGGTTCCAGTGGATTAAAAGTTCCGCCGCCACCATCACCATTCAAATATTATGCCATGACAACGTCGATTTTAATATTAAGCTACATTGCAGCAATTACAGTTACAGAATTAGACTTGGTAAATAATTATTTGCCCGCAAAAAAAAAAAAAAAAAAAAAAAAGTATTAATATTTATTGCAGGTTTTGTCCTTTGTTGGATCAACTGGATCAACAACAATATCGTTCATATTACCTGGGTTATTTTATTATAAAATTCATGAAAATGACCCATGGAAACCTGGGAAAATCATTGCTGTTATTTTAGCCTTATATGGATTCTTTGTGATGACAGTTTGTTTGACCTATAACATCACTCGCCTAACTAATCCGGCCATGGCATAAAAAAAACGCTTTTTTAACTTAAAGAGGATCATGACATATTCATGTCGACTGCAAAGCAAAATTACCCTTAATACAATAGTATATAATTGCTGCCATACTAATAACGATAGTAATAAATAATAAAATAGAGTTGTGCGATTGTATGCTGAGGAGTAAATTTTTTTCTTTTCATTGTACTGCACACCAGGTTTAGACAAGTGACACCATGGTTCATTCACGTATTTTTTTTTTTTTTTGTATGTGATTACATGCCCCGGGACAATAGAAACAATGAGCCGATATATTAGATCCAGTCTCTTATGTTTTTAATCCTTTGTCTGTGTACTCAAGACTCTCCACTTTATTTCTCTATAAATACATCGCATTATGTTATAGCATTTAAACTTTATTTCCCTCGTTTTGAACATTTTTTCTTTGATGTTGGACGCAACTGTTGATCAAGAGAATTTTGCTATCCAAGGCTTATTGGCACTTCGTGATTGCGATTCAACTAATGAAAGCAATAAAAGTACCAGTCCTCAGTCTTTTGTTACCACACCAGAACTTAATGAAATCAGTGAAATAACTTCTGCTTCCAAAGTTCCCTCTGATTCATCCATAGAATACGCAGCGACCGAAAGTAAGACCGTTACCAATTCAGCTCCCTTTAAGATGCATTCTCAACAATCTCAAACCCAACAAGCCTATGATTTTCAACAGAAGCAACAAGAATATCGAGACCGACAAGCATATAACGCCCAGCAGGCCTTTAATGCTCAGCAAATTCGTCATGCTCATCAATATCAGGTTGTTCAGCCATCCAACTCCTCTAGCACTATCAGATTACCATCGATTAAGGAGATGCTAGCACAACATCCCTTATTGCATCGCAGCGGACAAACTATACCAATTTATGAAAGTAAGGAAATGTATGCAAAAGATCATCTTCAAAGATATTCCAACATTCAATCTGAAAAAACCGATCGACAAAATACATTGGCGGAGTGTAATAGACAGTATAAGACCCATTGTCATTGTGATAAGAAACGCCAGATTTTAGAAGCTCACACAAAAAACCAACAAAAGCTTCAAAATAGCCAAACCTTGGACTTTAAGGCATTATTACAGTCTCATAATATACACAAATGCTTGGAGAAAATCAAATCTCTGAGTGATTTTGAATTACAGGCATTCTTAAGTGGACTGAGACAATATTATCGAGACGAGTATGATAGGGAACTGAAAAGCCAAAATAAAAAGTGTGATACATCTGATGCTATAGAACCCAGAAACAACGATACAGACGAGACAGACAACGATGATGATGGCAGTGAATATAGACTCTCTTCAGATAACAGCCATGGCAGTGATAGTAACACGGTTTTTATCAATAACAATAACAAGCGAACTAAAGTTGAAAATACTAAAAGTTGCAGGGGAAGTATCGAAAAACCCAGATGGACCACTGAAGAAAAATTGGAACTTTTAGATGCTGTTATCAAGCATAAATCCCTAGATATTATGGCCACTTTTGATTGGAATGTAATCGGTGCAGATGCAGGACGTACAGATAAGGCTTGCAAAGATCAGTGGCGAAGAGGCATTTTAAAACTATTTAGAGATTATGTTTCAAGGTTATAAATTTTAAGCCCACTCCCTATAATAAAATCAATTCATCGTGTAACACAAACACTGCGTAGTAACGTTTATTCGTTGAATGTAAGACTGATCATGGGAATAAAAGATGTATCGTCATTAATTAATTCGTTCCGATAATTACACGTGCTATCAATAGTATGAGATATTCTTAATGTAAGTGTTAACACAGAAATCAAAGAGTCATACCTACACATCGCATTTGCATTTGTAATAGATTATTACTACTCCTCACATGAAGAGACAAAACACATGAAATGAAATGTAAGAAAATGAAGTATATAAAGAGTACGTTTTACTTTTCCTTTTGTCTTTGATAAAAAAAATATCTAAAACACGCAGATCAAAAATAAAATAAAAATGAACAGTGTTGGTATACTTCATAACGTGTTGTCGACAAAAAAAAAAGTTCTGCATTCTTTTAAATCCAGTACAAAAATTTGGAATATCATAACTCAAGAAAGACTTAGTTCATCAAATAGCACCACAAATGCTATCGCTACTATTAAGAATAAAGACTCGCTACATATTCCCATGCTAAACCAACATAGTAGGGAGATATTGGTACCCAAATAAAAAAGCTTGTTACTAATTACTGTTTGTTATAGCTACAAAACATTATATTCAAACAAAAACAAGAACATTGGCAAGATCCCAAGGTAAAAAACAGAAAAAATAATTTCTTTTATGTATATCTTAATTTTTTTTCTACAGGGCGGGTGGTTATATTAGGTAAGAGTTCATTATGACGGTGATTTTTAAGATATTGACACACATTCATTTTAGGATCTGGATGGGCTGGTAATTTATTAGATATATAGTCTAAAACTTTCGTATTCTTAACATTTATTGAAATTTATAGGATTCAAATTGATGAAAGAGCTAGATAAAAAAAACTATGATGTTTCTGTTATATCTCCAAGGTATATATATTTGTCTGGTTATCTTCAAGATATGATTCTCTAATGCAAAAACTTTGTATAGAAACTACTTTGTGTTTACTCCCTTATTAGCAAGGTTAGTTATTGAAGTCTTTCCTCTTTTTTATTATAATTCGGTTTAGTTTTTTAAACTTTATTTTTTATAGCACATCTGTTGGAACTTTAGAATTTAGATGTATTACTGAACCTGTTAGAACTTACTCAAAAGATATAAATTTTTATCAAGCTTATTGTGATAAAATAGGTACATAAAATGCCCAATAAATTTCACAAAAAGCTTGGAACAATATAAAAATACTAATCCATAACTTTATTCAGATTTAGAAAATCAAGTGATCCACTGCGTATCAAACATTGATAATGGTAAGTTACGCATGTATGTACCTGCATTTAAATACATATATACTGATACAAAATTGCTCAAATAGATCAGAAACAAAAAAAGTTTTCATTAGATTACGATAAGCTTGTTATAAGTGTCGGATCGTATTCAAATACTTTCGGAATTCCTGGTGTTAAAGAACATGCATTTTTTTTAAAAGATGTAAATGATGCAAGAAAGATTAGAAAAAGGTTAATTGAATGTAAGTAGTATCAATACTATCAAATTTTTTCAAAGGTTAAAGTACTTACAAATGCAGGTTTTGAGCATGCTTCGCAGCCAGGTATCAGCGACAAAGAAAAAGAAGATCATTTACACTTTGTCGTTGTTGGTGGCGGTCCTACAGTAAGCCTAAACTACAAAAAAAAAAAAAAAAAAAAAAAAAAAAAAAAAAAAAAAAAAAAGCCCTAACTTGTTAAACAGGGCATTGAATTCTCAGCCGAATTATATGATTTTATTGCAGATGATTTATCCAGACTTTATCCAGACTTAATGGATAAAACACGAATGACTTTATACGATGTAGCTCCGACTATTTTGAGTTCGTTTGATTCACATCTTTCAGATTATGCTCACAAGAAATTCAATCGTAAAGGAATTCAGATCAAGACACGTATGTACCATAAAAAAAATGAAAAAAAAAGTGAAACTTACCACCTTGATAGAAAGATACGTTGAACAAGTAGAAAGTGACCATTTAGTCATAAAAGGGGAAGGTCAAGGTAAAATTGACGAGAATTTCTTAAAATGAAATAACTAATGCGTTAAGCCTTATTTAGTACCTTATGGACTATTAGTTTGGTCAACAGGTTTGATGCAAAACCCACTTTTAGAATCCCTTTCTACGGCAGAAAAAGACATCTCTGGACAAAGGTTAGATACCGTTTCAATCCAGAAATCACATCATATTGAAACTTTATAAAATTTCATAGAATCCTGACCGACGGACAATTAAGAGTTATCGATAAAAATACCCAACTTCCTTATCCTAATATGTAAGTCATATTTTCACAACCTAAAGCTGTTCCTTATATTCTCTAAAAGATATGCGCTTGGAGACTGTGCTACCATTAAAGGCAATGATTTACCAGCAACGGCTCAAGGTAAACCATTTGATGGAATTTTACTGACCTACCTATTTATACTATACTCTGACAAAACAAAACAAAACAAATTTAGTTGCCACACAAAAAGCAAACTATCTTCGAAAAGGTACAGTATATTTTAATATTTTCATTTCTTTATTAATCAATTTCTCTAGTTTTCAACGGTATTGCCAAAGAAGGATATGAAAGTCCAGTAAGCGAGTTTGAGTTCAAAAACCGAGGTATGATGGCCTATATTGGATCTTCCGAGGCTTTGGTTGATATGTCGTCAGTTCATCAACTGGCAAAGAAATCAGGGCATTTATCGTGGCTATTATGGAGATCTGCTTATTTTAGCATGAGTATGAACATTAGAAACAAAATGTTGATTCCGTATCATTGGTAAGCACGGTTTATGTGTTGGTTTTTTTAAAAAAAAAACTCATTGTTATAATTAGGTTTTTGACATGGAGTTTGGGACGCGATATTAGTAGATTTTAGCTTAGCATAAATATAAATAAACAACATTTTGGTAATAGAATTTCTTAAGGCATCACCCTTTATAGTTATTTTAGAAAACAAAGCTTATGATGTAACTCGTGATGTGTTTCTAATTAAGATTCATCATGTAAATGTTGCCAGCGTATTTCTAACGAGAATTGTAAACAAGTAGACTTGTTAAACTCTGGTTTGCTAAAGTAGTATATATGCTTAGGAGAGTTTATTTATAAAAGTCTTACTCGCTTCTTTACTAAAATATATCATCTCAACTATCAAACTTTTTTTACAGCCATGCCTCCAGACAGACCTACCAGACCCGCCCATCCAAGGCCTTATCCTAAACCTACCCCCAAATAAAAAAACCTCAGCAGTGTCAAATAAATGCCTTGCTCTTTTGATGGCCATATTTAACAGAATATAATTTCCTCTTGCAATGTATTGAATAAACTTATCCATTTGTCTAAAATCTGCTTTTTTTTTTATAATCTCGATAATTTGTCATTTAAATAAAGCAAGGTTTGTTCCACAATTTCACTCGACTCCTTCCATATTTGACGCAAGAAATATAATGCAAACGGATGAAATCCAGCCTCAGGATATTTTTCTGTAATGTTCTGATAAACAAATGAATAAATTAAAAAATCAGAGTATGAAAAGAAATAAACGTAAATCCCCCCTGCGGGCTTTTTTTCTTACCGAAAGAATTGCTAATTCATTTTTGGCTTGCTTGGCTACTTTCTGGCATATAGATTGGAGCATAATAAGAGCCTTTCTTTCATTGTCGGGGCTAATCAAATCTGTCTGACCCATTACGACGTCATGCCAGTCCATGACACGTCGATCAAAGCCAGGTTCCAGTGTTCCATTAAGAGCCAGTAATCGCAGTGCGGCCATAAGCCTAAATGAAATTTCATCTGCTTTGATAGAGTAATCCCCGGAATATCTTTTCATGAAATATTAATACGCAGGATTTTCCCGACATTTATCGACATTTACCCTGCTCCTTCCAAAATCTGCTTTTTTATTTCCAGTCCTCGCTTTGATTCAACTTCGGAATACAGATTCCATACTTCTTCATCCAATAATACAAAGTTGTAACTGTTTTCTGACAAGACAAAGCCATACTCTTTTAGGATAGCTAAGTTATCATGAGGGCCATAGTTTATATATACTTGCTCCCCTTTTTTGTAAGGGGTTAAGGTTTTAATTTCAAAACATTGCTTTCGGACGTTAAATCCACTATCGATCTACAATATCAAAATTGTTACGATACTTGAGTCGTTTAAATGGTTTGTTTTACCTTTGCTTCAGTCGTATGATTAAGGAAATCAAGCATAGGTGCCAATGCTATATTCCCCCCTTTCGTTCTGTTATCCATCTTGGTCATGTGTATGCAACGCGTATTCACACAAAGCCAGGCCCATTCATATTCCTCTGCACTGATAGGATCCGTCTTTTCCTTTCTGGACTGTATGAATTTTGTACAGGCCAGATAATCTGTTCGAATGTTTTCCTTTTGTTGTAACGTCTCCTCTTTTAGAGCAGACGGCAAATGATCAACCAACACTTTCGCATATTTTACTGGCATCGTATTGAAATGCATTGGTAATAAGTCGATATAAGGTTTCCACCAAGACTGCTTATCTCGTAATAGTAGCACAAGATGCAAAGCTAAAATTTGATGGGAACTAAGCGAATGGTTCGTGCCATAAGTTTTGGATAGGCTGTCATTTGTAATCAAAAAGTCTCTGGGCACAGACACAATCACTTCTCCAGCTTCAATATCACTGGTGGCCATCATACCTTTTTTCAAAAATAAGTTTACTGATGATGCATAAAATATATAAAATTACCTCGGCCAGTATCTATTTTTTAAAAAAAGTTATATTTTAGTACACTCTAAATTCTTTAAGTCTAATTCGAATGCATTACTAGTAAAGTTGGCCAATGTGAGCTTCGATTCTGGAAAGTTGTTCTCATGGAGCCATGTCATGAACTTTTCATACTTTATGTCGTGAATTACTGTTTTATGCTAAACAGTTTAGTTAAGGTTGTTCGTTTCAAAATACTTTGAGTAATACACTCTCTTACCTGTTCCTTTTGATTTATCCATAATTATTTTTATTGAAAAATTATATTTGTTAAAGTACAGTACTTCCCGCCGTCATGAAATGAAAAATTGTTTACGGAATATAAACATCAATATTGGTCATCAGCTGAGATAACAGCTGGGGTAAAACAGACCTCTGGGACCTACTTTTATTGGTCGCTGAGATTTATTTTAATAATCAACTTCCAGATGCTGTGGCATTAATTTGCGTGACAAAGATGTCAAATCTTTTTTTGACTTACGTTTAGAGTTTAGGATTGGAATATCAACTCTTTTGGGGGTCTCTACAGGCCACACGGTACACATCACAAGCATTCTAACGATACGAGATAAGTGCCATTGTGCTAATTATTGTTTCAACAACGTATCAAATGATGTTAAATCATTTACAATCTTAGCAACATTTTTGGATGCAGGACTTGTCCTTTGTCCCAGTCGGGACAAAAACTGCTTGATGGTATCAAATTTGTCTGTGAACACCCTTACCTGTACTCAACTATCTAATTATTTTGCTTTACATGCTTAATTTCTGACAGAATCCAATAATATTGCTAATATTGTGTGCGATAATTTATTGTAAAATAACTAAGGTCAAGTCACTACTTTACAGTGATTGATTTGCACATTGGAATCGCTATACAAACCCCTACTAGAATTTCCTCCGGCTGCATTTTATTCAGGCATAGTCTACCATCTTATTTGGTTCATATCATTAGTTCTCTGCCTCAGTCGACTCGGTATAAAACGTCTTCGCCGGGTGACGGTTGGAAACTAAGCTCACCGGCCTGATTTAGTAAAAGATTTGTTGGATACACACGAACGCCACAGCCAAATCTTTTGGAACTTGTTCCTAACAAAAGTTTTAGTCCTCCACTATCCGAATTGCAGCAGGCTCAGATATTGTTAAACGGCATAAATTGAGCGGCAGACATATTATTGGAAAAAGGAAGATATAACGCTAGGATATAGCGGCATCTTTTCCGAGCAGCCCATAAATTGTTACGATACCATTGTAGCAAACTAAAATAAGATCCCCCATGATCTACACACACTACATTTGCAACCAAAAGATAAAAGTGAAAAGAGTGGGATTTGAACCCACGCCTCCGAAGAGATCACGACCTTAACGTGACGCCTTAGACCAGCTCGGCCATCTTTCCTATATATTAGAAAACATGTATAAAAATAATATTCTAACAAATTTAAAATTTAAAAATCACGTGACTGACACGTGGAAGCTCTCTTACTGGTTGGATAAACCATTTATGATCTTGAGTGCGGTAAAAAGTTCTCAAATTTAGGGACGCTCAAATAAAATGCAGCTTCCAGCTAATTATTTGTGCTGATTTCTTAATTTTGCGGGCGTCCTTAAAGATAGTAAGGAAAAAAAGGGGAAAAGCAGAAAAAAGAGAGGGAGAAGACAGTAAGACAACGTTTACTTACTAAAGCATCAATGGTATTCGCATCTGAATTTTCTCAGGTGACCGTTGTAGGCAAGAAGTAATATTTGACTAAGGACCAAAGAATACACATATGAGACGTCTGAACTTTGACTACACAGTATTTGCATGATGGAAATCCACATTTAAAATAATATTTAATATCTTTGTAAACTATTTTTTACTTATAGGCGTCAACGGACAAAAGAAGCATACTTTATAAAGTATCAATACAAAAAAATAATGTAAATGTATCCGATCTTACCAACTATGTCAGTTCCCAAAGCACTGATTTTAACCCCAGTGACCATCTTTATTAAAAAATCGAAGGAGGTCAATTGATTTTACCAGCGGTCTGAGAGCTGCGATAGAAGAAAAATGATGATATGGTTAACATGCCCATTAGTCTAAAATGATCACTGAAATTTAATGAATATACATTTTTTATTATACAAAAGTTTATATGGTTTTCTAATATGGCTTGAATTTTCTCGTTTGTTTCAATTGGGCAATCTTTGCCTTATCCTCTTCGAAGCGTCTTCTTAAATCAACCAATTCATTTTGTTTCTTTTCACGCATTTGGAAGCGATAAAAGTTAACCAATTCCTTCTTCTTTTTGGCCTGATGTACTTTTTGTGCTTCAGCAGCCTCAGCAGTGATAGAACCAACATGAATGGTACCATCTGACGCTTTGGTCTTTTTGTGACGGACAACCGTGGTGAAACCATCGTCATCCATTTGGTTCATACGTTCTAACTTCTCACGCTCCTTTTGGTATTCATCGGCCTTAAATTTCATCATGTATGAATCGACTTCTTGCTGAAGTTCAGCTGCGTTGGGTCGTGATAAATCGTATGCCAAAACATAACCTATAAAAAAAAAAAAGCTCAAGGTTTAGTTTTTTCATAATCTAGCTGAGCAAGTCCCATTATCATACTGTACGTTCAAATCCTAAAGGTTGTTCTGTAGAATCATCACTAGCCCACTTCTTTTCGACCCTACGCATATTTAAGACTGATGATAAATCCTCTTCTGTAGTGAAAACAACATGTGCTGAAGAACCACAGGTAAATAATTTCCTTAATTCTCTAACGTGCTTATTGTTTTCTTTGGTTTCGTCGTTGACAGCTCTTTTATGGTATTCTTCTGAGGCTGAAGATCCAAAATCTTTATAGGTAATTTGCTCGATAGCATGTCCTTTAAACAGCTTTCTGATGTGACGGTCCGTTGTATCGGCGGGTAAATTAAGAAGGAAAAGGGTACGATCTTTGATGTCTTCGTCAACAATTGCTTTACTTTCATGCTTTCTCATGTAGAAGTAATGGCGAACACTCTTTGCGCTATCTACAACAACAGGGAGGATTTTGAAGCCCTGGAAATCTTCCAAAAGTTTGCTAGACTTTTCTTCAGAAGCGACGACTTGTTTGGCGACGGGGGACTTCTTTGCTTTAGCCATAATTTCTAATTATAATGTGTAAGGAAAAAGAGAGGAGAAAAAAAAAATATGTCAAAAAAAGTGGCGCATTAAGGAAATAAAATAGTCACATATTTAAATGATTTATTCAATTCTTGTTGATAAGGAAGGAGGAGGAGGAGGAGGAGGAGAAGCAGAAGGTGTGATTGGAATAGGTATGTCTTCAGGAGTGACATCCGATTTAACTCTTTGGTAAATGGTACCAATAATTTTTAACCCTATAGCTCTATTTTTCAATGTTTCCCTGGATACAGTGGGATCAGTCAAAACTCGATCACATACTTCCCTCAAAACGCTCTCAACCTCCAACTTGGAGCCTCTCCAAATGGCTTGGAGACCCTTTAAAAAAGTGTTAAGAAGATAACAAAGAAAACACTTTTTTTGTAAGCTTTTACCTTGGTTGCAGCTTCCGTTTCCAACTTGACACGCTGTTCATCCGTTAAATCACCCTTTTCTTCGGCCTTTTGAAGCTCACTATAACTTGATTGAAGATCAAGAGCAGAACGGAGTGTCCCAACTGTTTCACTAATTATATACCCCTTTTCTTTCATCGAATGAAACATGCCTCCTAAACCAAAGGCAAATCCCTTGTTGATATATTGGGTGGCTTTTGTCAAGTAAGTATATCCAATTGCATTTAACAGTTCTACACCATGACTTTCGCGTTTTAAATCCTCTGCTTCTATTTGAATAATGTTTGAAAAGGCAGCATATCTTGCGTCTTCTGAAATATCATTAAGCTCAGTGTATAAGCTCAACTTATTAATCAATTTGGCCGCTAAAGACTCAACGCGACTTTCTCTAGCTTCGGCACGAGCTTTATCTAATTTTTGTTTTTTTTCATCACGTTCTGCTTTTTGCTCAGGTGTTAATGTCTTGGGGTCTATTTCATCAGCGCCTTCTTCATGTGTCTCTAATGCGTCCCTCATATCTTTTCCAATGGATATTTCTCCAATGATATCAACAAATCTATCTCCACCAAACGCCTGCTTAAAGAAATCCTCAGGGTCAACTAGTATAAAAGTTTAAATAAAAACGTGTGATGCCATATAGACCACAACTACTCTACCGAAACCGCCATCTGGTCTGACACCATTCTCTTCTCCAAATTCATTATATCTTTTTCTTAATGCAGGATCCGATAGAACCTGATATGCTTCTGATATTTTTTTGAACTGATGAGGGGATTTGAAAAGGTTAGGGTATGGAATAAACGTTTTTCTGTCATTGTTACTTTTTCTTCAGCAGTCGAATCGTTGGGATTTTTGTCAGGATGGTATTTGATAGCCATTTTTCTGTATGCCTTTTTTATGTCGTTTTGTGTGGCAGAAGGTGTTATGCCAAGCGAATCGTAGTATTCCGTCGAAACTGGGTTTTCATCTAGGGATCAACGTTAGTCCATGCCAACAAACACAATGTTTTTTTTTTGATTTACCTGAACCCTTTTTTCTTGACCACTTTGAAGTCGATCGAGTTGTTTTTACTTTTGTGCCTGTGGCATCCACCTCAAAATTTGAGACAGTCTGGCAGGACCAACATTGTACTTCAACCTTTTCGTTCTTAGTACCTGGAGCAGGAAGAAACTCTAAGGGGGAAGAACATTGTTTACAGATCGCTTGAATGTAGGGTTCGGGTTTTCGTGATGGATAATAAGCCATTTCTTATAAAGAAAGAAAAGATGTTCAATAGCGCTGAGTGTCAAATTTGCATTTAAGTACTGCAGTCAATGAGGTCGTTGTTGTAACCGTACCGGAAACCCATGGGGTAATTAAATCTCATAAATATGAACTATAAAACAATATGCACAATAGATAATTGTATTTGTGTTAACCACAACTCTTCAGCACTCAATTTAAATCATTATTTATACTTTTAAGTGCTGATGAATTATAGTGCATGGATAAAATAATCTTTGTTCTTTAACAGATAGAAGTTACGGTAGTACAATTTTGGCACATGCGCACTTGGAAGCGTTTATTTTTGAACAATAAAGACATTTTTTAGTGCGTTTCTTATAATGTTGTTTATGACGAAAGGAAACGTAACAGTCTACTTAATGCACGTGAGAATATAATATGAAATAAAATCTAATTGTACTCAATGCTTATCGTTTCAGTGGTCATGTTGTATGGAAGGTGGATCAATAAGAAAAAAAAAAACGTCATGTTTTGTGCGTTTTTTTTTTTGAGATCCGATTCCCAATTTTGCAGCCAACAAGTTCACAATAGCCAAAAAAAATCTTTTTTTATTTACCCTAACCAAAAAAAAAAACGATGGACCGTAACAATCGATTCTCACCTTACGACAGAGCACCTCCAAGGCAACAAGGAAACCAACAGTATGGAGGAAATAACCAACAATTTCGACGTGATGACTATGGAGGAGGAGGAGGAGGCGGTAGTAGTGGTGGCGGCGGCGGAAGAGGAAGAGGCGGCGGAAGAAGAGGGGGTGGAGCCATGAGAGACAATCATAGAGGAAGACGTGGTCATCATAATAATAATAATAATAATAATGATAATAATGAGCGCTATAATGACAATGGAAGACCACCATTCAATAAGAGGCCTGAAAGACCCATGTACGGCGGTGGCAATGGTGGAAACAACTTTCATAAAGCTAAGAATGAGTATCAAGAAGAAAGCAATCAACAATATGGTAAGACATGAGGGATAACACACACACACACACACACACACACACACACACACAAAAGATAGAGAGAGAGAGATAAAGAAAGAGAGGGAGTTTAAGAATCAAGACACCTTAAAGTCATGTATTTTAATACCTATGTTATAATAAGGTTATGAAGACTACGATGAAAGTGCTCGTTTGCCTCCTCATATTGAAACAAGAATTGCCAGAGAAAAGCCTTGCAGAACATTATTTGTAAGAAATGTTCAGGTAAAAAAAAACACAATTTATTTTTATCATATCACGTCCTAAGAATCATAAATAGTATACAATTCCTGAGTCTGAAGTCAGATCTTTATTTGAAAAATATGGCGAGGTTAAAGATGTCTTCAATTTGATTGAAAATAGAGGAATGATATTTGTCACTTTTGTAAGTCAAAAAAGTATAACTCATAGCCAATAATTACTCATACAAATTAGTATGATGTTCGCGCTGCTGAGGATGCGAAAGAAGCCATGCAAGGAATCTTTTTGAGTGAGAGAAAGATAGATGTTCATTATTCATTGCCTAAAGAGGAAGAGGAAAAGGCCAGATGCGATAGAACAAAGAACCAGGTAAATTAAAAAATGAGAGACCAATTAAAATCGAACTTAATTAAAATACTTGGATACAGGGTACTTTGCTTTACACACTCAAAAATACCAATGCTGAATTAGATGATTATGAGCTGAATGCTTACTTCTCTCAATATGGTGAAGTAAAGGCTATTCGTGTACCCCACTTTAAGAAAACATCTGCAAACACACCTAGCCATTTTGAGAGGTATGCGATACACGAAAAATGGAATGAACAAAGAAACTGATAGTTCATTAGAAACCAACAACGTCTTGTTGAATTTTACGATTCAAGAGCTTGTGTTGATGCATATGATGCTACTGTGGATAATGAATATAAAGGAGGTAAATGGGATGTTGCCTTCTTCTGGGATCATCCTTACAGGTAATTTATTCAATTACAAATAAATATTAGACAATCAATTATATTGACAATTTATATGTACAGGGAACGGGCTAATGCTAATCAACGAAGAGAAAGAAATTTTGATAGGGATGCTCGCGATGATCATCGTGGTCCCCCAGCTGGAGGCAGACGTCGTAGTGACGTTTCGACTCAAGTTAAATATGAGCCCCGTGATCATTATGATAATTTCAATTCAGAGCCCATAAATAACAATCGTGGTTCCTATGGCCAACATCAACAGCAACAACAGCCACAGCAAATGGATCCTAGATTGTATAATCCTCAACAACATATACCTGTTCAATTGCCCTTACAGACGGCACCTCAATTAGAGCAGGCACAGAAAGCTCAACAGATTTTATCCATGTTAACCCATGGCCAACAACAACAGCAGCAGCAGCAGCAACAGCAGCAACAGCAGCAACAACAACAACAGCCTATATCTCCATATCAGCAAAATCTTACCTCGCCTTCTGTACCTACGCAACCACATTTATTGCAGCAACCATTTGTACAGCCTGTTCCTCCTACAGAGGATCAAGCATCTCAAGTCCAACAGTTGTTGGGTTTATTGGTAAATGTCTTTGATAAATAATCTTGAATTAATGATTGACTTTTGATAAAAATTAATTAGAGTCAGGCTGCAGCACAGCAACAGGCAGCACAACAACAGCAACTGCAACAGCAGCAACAACTAGTTCAGCAGCATATTTCACCACCCATTCATAGCCAAGGTGTAGCACCTATTCCAGGTATGGATCCTGCCACCGCCTTGAGTCAATTAGCTGCTTTACTTCAACAGCAACATGAATCTCCTCAGCTTCAAAATCAGAACCAAAACCAATAAGTCAATGAGTTCTTTAGAAAATCCAAAAAAAAAAAAAAAAAACCCTATTATCATTTTTTTATTATGAGTCCACCCATCTTTTTTTTTTTTTTAAAAAAAAAAAACCCAAAAAATCACATGTATAAAATCCATGATCATTACACATTATAATTTATCATTTTGTTGTCATTTTACTGAAAGTGGGGTTTAAACTATTTTGGTCTTTAAGGCTCAACAGAAAACTCATTTGAGCTTATGACTGGTTTGTGTAAAAATAGATTTCGCATATATATATAAAGCCGTTCTTCTTTTCCGGTCAATACTCTTCTTTATCGATAACATAAAACATAATCATGTCAACTTTACCACCACCAGTTCCTATCCATAAATCACCTTTACCTGCATTAAGCAAATCCATACACCATAACAATGATAAAAAGGTGTCTTATCTAGGTCGAAAAAGACACGGCGAGCTGCTTGCAGATGACGGTTCATCCAGCGATGAATCCGAAGCCGATAATTACAATACAGAAGAACACAAATTTTGGCAAGTCCATTCCAGCACAACGATTATTTCGCCATCCGGACACGACTATAACACCTCTATCCAAATGTCCTATGTTAGCCCAAAAAATACAAAGAAGCAACGAATCTCGCTTGCGATCCAAGTCCATAACATCCTTGGGTCAACGTTTGATGCCGTAGACAAGGAAATCGAGCAAGAATGGGAGAGTAGCAGAGTTCAATTAAGAAAATCTTTGATTATTCTTCCCAATTTATCATCCAATTAGTCATTTTGTACATACCCCCATACACATATTACATTGCCATATTATTCATAAAGAAACCTAATTATTATTAAACCCTTCATTTTATTTTATTTTATTTACGGCATTTTTACCATTTACAGTACGTTACACGTATTCTACGTTCAGAAAAAAATCGTCTTTCCGGATAGCTTGGCAGTCTTACTAAAATCCAACCGGATATATTATGACGTAAAATAAAGCCTTGATATCTCAGGAGGTTGTAAATAGAGTCATGGGAAATTACATACCAAAGATAGAGATGGCTTATAATTACTTTTTTTTTTAAAAAAAAAAAAATCTCTGGCAATTTAAAAAGTAAACCATTGTTTCTAATTTAAAAGTAAGTTAAAATATAACACTAATGAACTTAATAATACACTAATGATGGAATTTTTTAATGACCCCTCCCCCACTTCTTTACAATAAAAAAAAAAAAAAAAAAAAAAGAACTGATGACAAACTATTAATCATTAGGAAAAAGCTTATCGCCACAAAACATATCTCAGGTACATAATATTTTTGCCTCCTAAAAAAAAATTAAGCTCTTGTATAACATACAAAGCACTTATTGTGTTCGGTGACATGGTGCTTGTGATACATGCACAATCATTACATCAAAAAAAGCTGTAATGATCTGTTTAATGAAAATACCGTTCATTAACTCACAGGTTGTTCGACATATTAGGCCATTCTGATTGGTAGTTTATTTGGTTGTTATGGAGGTCACGGTAAAATATGTGCTCAATGCGTTTTCACATTGTTTTACTCAGACCACATTATTTTAGTTGCATTTAACGACAAAAAAATTAAAGCATTACGCGAATATGCTAGACTCAAAAAGTGGACCACTAGCTTTTTTCTTCAACTTTAAACGCTACCAGTGAATAAACAAAGGCATACTAAAAGCTTGGCTTTCACTTTTATTCTTACCGGTATTTTTATTTCTCTTTGGGAATTCAATAGAAAAGCTAAGCACCGTCACTTGATCTCTTTCTCCCAGCTGTATGAAAGATAAAAAAAAAAAAATCGGATTGAAAAGCGTAACCATGACAAATTGTCTTACGCTGCAGAGTAATTAACAAACACTAAAAGTCTATTCAAATGTTGAAGTTAGCTCATTATGAACACATTAAAAACGAGGTTAAAAGTGACAAAAACAAAAATATACATGACGTCTTGAGAATTACACAGGATGACTATATTTGGGCACGGGACAAAAAATAGAATTTCTGTTTGTCGGGTAATCTCAGCTAGTACAGATTATTACTATGCATTTATCATCATTTGGGCTTGTTTAATAATAAATAGTCATTCTTTTTTAATACTTTTCCTTTTTTCTTTCCCTTTTCCATAAAAAAACCAACAAAACAAACATGACCAATTCACTTCCAAATCGTAATAGTATCAGCCCAGTTCGCAAAAATAATAACAATACAATGCCAACAAAGAGGCATCAGCCATTAAAGATCATTACCACTACTTCGGATGAAATTGTTTCATCCCCTACCAGTAGTGTACGCCAAAGGCTGTCATCACTCTTTCGTGCATCTTCTCCTGTTGTCCTTTCCCTGAAAGAAACATTTCACAATAAGCGAATTTCCTTATCTACCGTATCCTTTTCTCCACCTACTGTCACCGAAGAAGAAGAAGAATCTCCTCAGCAGGCCATGGAGCCATTAGACGACTCTCACTCTACTAGCTCCTCAACAACTTCTTCCGTTCACATGCCTCGTTCTCCTATCGATGCCAGGGAGATTTCTACAGTCTGGCAGCCTTCTGTGACCGTCTTGTCTTATGAAGAAGTAGTTGACAAAACGGCAGCACCAGAATTACCAACCCATTTTGCTATAACGCGCTCTTCTTCCTCCCTAGCTTACCAGGTCAATCAAATTTTAGGATCTACTTTGGAGGAGGTAGATGAAGAGATCGATCAAGACTGGGAAATTAGTAGAAACTTGCTACGTCAGTCATTGGTTCTTTCAGTTAAGCTTTAGAATATTGGTTACACACACACACACACACACACACACAGTACATATACTCATACCCACCACCCTTTATATTGTCCAATAACATTCATTTTACATACCATAAATATATACATAAACATTACACTCCTTATTACATAATAAAAAAACTTTGATTATCTAAACAAGATACGTTTCAGACAAACATCGTGTTTGACATACAAATTGGCGATTTTATCGGGAAATAGACGCAGGAAATGTTTATCCATGTGAGCGAAGGTAGTACTCATTGGAAGGGAGAGATACAGAGAGAGAGAGGGGCGGCTGAAAACAAGCCGTAACCCGCAACAACTAATAAGCCTTATATTTCTTTATTTCCAAAAAAAACACGTGCAACCTCAAATTAAAAGCCTTTTGTAAAGTGTCCGACTAAAAATAAGTAACTCCGAATATAAATGAAGACGGTCCTATTTAATGAAAATTAGCACGACCTTCCCCTTTATTTTTGGCTGAAATATAACAAATTTGTGGTCAGCAGTAACTCTTTTTTTTGTTTGTTTGCTTCTTCTTTTCTTTTCTCTATAACATGTTTTCAAAAATAGCTACTCGACTTCGGTCAAAAAGTAGTTCACAGCCTAAAAAGAATGCGTTTCCAGAGGCTTCAACCGAAAGACGTACAATATATGTGAACATGAACATTCCAACAGATGATCTCGACGATTACGGACAACCCACTCGATACTATATTTCAAATCAAATTAATACAGCAAAATACACCTGGTACACTTTCCTACCAAAAAATTTGTTTGAACAGTTTAGAGGGATCGCCAATCTGTACTTTTTATTCCTAGTCATATTACAAATGTTTCCATTATTCAGTGCAGCTTCTTCACCAGTGCTTGTCGTTTTACCTCTAGCGGCTATCCTAATTTTAACAGGTGCCAAAGATGCATTTGAAGACAATAAAAGACAACAAACCGATCAAAGTGTAAATAAGGCTGTAACTTTTACTTTAAATGCAACAAGCTGGAAGAATGTGAATATACCCGTGTACAAAGTAGCCAGATGGAAAAGGTGGCTCAATTCTGTAAAGAACCTCTTTGTATTTAGTAGAAAAGAAGCAGACATTGAATTAATGCCATCCAATATAAATTCTGTCACTTCCTCTTTTAAAAACACAATCAAATCAACCGCATCATTTTCAAAAATTGTATTTCAAAAAAGAGAGAAGCTACTAGTAGAATGCCTTATCGACCTGGTCAAGTACCTCATTCCGTCTTAAGATCGTCAATGCAACAACAACTAAAGCGCATAGAACTAAACGAGAAAAATAATTATCAAGGCAGAAAATCAACCTCAGCCCGTCAGCCTCTTGACCAAAGATGGTCAAAGACTTATTGGCAAAACCTTAAAGTAGGCGATTTCGTTATTCTAAGAAACGATGACGCTGTGCCTGCAGATATCGTCGTATTATCCTCCTCCGAGCCCGACGGTCTTTGCTATGTGGAAACTCAAAACTTGGATGGTGAAACCAACTTAAAAATCAAGAGATCCTTACAGGCAACCAATGAAATTAAGACTCCAGAAGATTGTGAATTGGCCAAATTTTATATCGAAAGTGAGCCTCCACATGCCAATCTTTATTCTTATAATGGTGTCTTAAAATGGAAAGTGGAGAACAATGATTTGGTTCGTACCGAAACAACGAGACGTAGACAAGATTCGTCCCTTCAAATGGATAGTGCTGAACTTGAAACAATTGATGAAACAATAGACAGCGATGATGATGAAGAGGATGGCCGAGAAAGAGTATCGCATGAAAAAACAGAAGCTGTAACAGGAAATTCCGTTTTACTTCGTGGCTGTGTTTTGCGTAATACTGGCTGGGTTATTGGTCTCGTCTTATTCACAGGTAACGAGACAAAGATCATGTTAAACTCGGGAAAAACGCCAAGTAAAAGAAGTAAAATGGAAAAAGCAACCAACCCATATGTAAAACTATACCTGCTTTTTTTAAGTGTATTTATAAATACTAATTTTTTTTTCTATTATTAGGTTATCGTTAATTTTGGCTTATTGCTGATTTTATGTTTGATTTGCTCTATCGCCGCAAGCATTGTCTATGATATTGAATCCTCTGCAAACTTTTTTGAGAGTAAAGAAGCTGAAAGTGGTACAATGGAAGGCTTTATTATGTTTTGGTAAGTGTCGCCTGATGGCAGCAAAATCTAGTTAAAATAAAATACTAATGCTAAAATATAGGACTACATTGGTTATCTATCAAAATATTATCCCTATTTCATTGTATATCTCTGTTCAAATTGTCAAAACCGCAGCCGTAAGAATAAAAAGACAATCAAAATATTGGTCCCCTCTCCCCCCCACCTCCTTATTTTTTAAGATTAATTAACTCAACACCATCATAGGCCTATTTCATTCATACAGATATTGACATGTACAATACAAGATTAGACCAACCTTGTACGCCAAAAACGTGGAACATTTCCGACGATTTAGGCCAAATTGAGTATATTTTTTCGGACAAGACGGGTACTTTAACGCAAAACATTATGGAATTTCGAAAATGTACCATCAACGGTGTCTCGTATGGTTTGGGTGATACAGAAGCGGCTATAGGTGCCAAATTACGCGAGGATGATAATACCGCCGATAACCCAGCCTTTCAAGATTCCGCCAAGATTTCCAATCAATTAGACTTGGAAAAGGCTCGTGCTGAGATGCTGAAAAAGCAATCAGAATTGTTCAACCATAAATATATCAACCCACATTCTACTTTTGTAGACCCAAAGTTGTACGATGATATTGCAGCCCAAGATGAGCATTCTCAAAGTTTGGTCCATTTCTTTTCAGCCCTTGCTTTATGTCACACGGTCATTCCTGAAGTGCCCAATCCTGATTTTCCAAACCAAATTGAATATAAGGCCCAATCACCCGATGAAGCTGCGCTGGTAGCAACTGCACGAGATATGGGTTTTACTTTTGTAGCCAGAGAACAAGATAATGTGGTGGTCGATATTATGGGCGAAACAAGAACGATGAATTTATTGCACGTGCTTGAATTTAATTCAACACGAAAACGTATGAGTATCATTATGCGTTCTCCCAGTGATAACAAAATCATCTTATTGTGTAAAGGTGCTGACTCAGTGATATACGAAAGACTCTCCAAGGACTTAAACCCCGACAACGAAGCTGACCAGAATCAAAAACAAATCAGAGAAGAGACCTTACAACATTTGAGTGTCTTTGCTAACGAAGGTAAAAAAAAAAAAATATACAAGAAATACATTAAAGTCAAATATTCAAGTTTTTTTTTTTTTTTTTTTCTCTGAATCTTTAGGTCTTCGTACACTTTGTATTGCCAGTCGGTTTATCGAAGAAGATGTCTATCAAAAATGGGCTTTACGTTATAAAAATGCTTCAAACAGTATCAGTAATCGCGACGAACAAATTGAAAGCGTATGCGAGGAAATTGAAAACTCATTAACCTTGATTGGTGGTACAGCTATCGAGGACAAGTTACAAGAAGGTGTTCCGGATACCATTGCCGTTCTCGCTGAAGCTGGTATCAAAATTTGGGTACTCACGGGAGATAAAGTTGAAACAGCTATCAATATTGGATTTGCTTGCAACTTATTGACAAAGGACATGTTGTTAATTAGCATCAATTCGAGAACTGAGGAGGAAACAATGGAGCAGATACGCAAGGCAACCGAGGAAGTCGAAGAGAAATCAAAGACACAAAAATGTGCTTTGGTCATTGATGGTGAATCACTAAAGTTCGGTTTAGAGCCCCAGTGCAGACAGGAGTTATTGGATTTGGGTACTCAATGTCGTGCGGTTGTTTGTTGTCGTGTCAGTCCTATGCAAAAAGCCAAGGTTGTGAATTTGGTAAAGAAAGGGTTGAAGGTGATGACCTTGGCTATCGGTGATGGCGCAAATGATGTGTCTATGATTCAAGAGGCAAATGTCGGTGTTGGTATCTCGGGTGAAGAAGGTAGACAGGCTGTGATGGCATCAGATTATGCTATTGCTCAGTTTAGTTATCTCAGTAAATTGCTTTTGGTGCATGGTCGTTGGTCTTACTTGCGTACATCTGAAATGATTTTCACCTTTTTTTATAAAAACATTATGTGGACTCTGGTACTGTTCTGGTATCAGCTGATGTGTAGCTTTACTGGCACAATGATGTTCGATTATTCTTATATCACTTTGTATAATTTGGTATTCACTTCTTTACCCTGTATCATTGCCGGTAAGATAAAAAAAGAAAACAAAACCAAAGAAGCTGCTTTACTAAGTAAATAACAACTTACACCATGTCTTTATTTAGGTGTTTTTGATCAAGATCTTAAGGCTGAGTATTCATTCAAGTTCCCTCAATTGTATCTTATGGGTATTCGTAATGATAAATTTACAACATGGAGATTTTGTTTAACGGTTGTTGATGCTATTTATCAGTCTGCGGTTTGTTTTGGATTACCATACATGGTTTTTATTGGACCAAAGTTAAGCAGTGCTGGTTACGAGACTGAAGGCGTTACAGAGTTTGGTACATTCATTGCTGGTATTGCTGTTGTCGTTGCGAATACACTTGTAGGTCTTACAATTTTCAGCTGGACCTGGATCATGTTTTTATGTATTGTTATTTCCAGTGCAACATTCTTTATTTGGACAGGCATCTACTCTCACATTATGTCTTTCACATTTTATGGCGAAGTAATTTTGTTTGGTGAAGGAACATTCTGGCTTTGTCTCATCCTAACCTTTATCGTTTGCTTGCTTCCACGCTTTGCCACTGTTTACTATTTGCAAGTTTATAGTCCTTACGACAACGATATTATTCGCGAAATTGTTCTTTGTGATAAAAACTCACCTTTAGCCAACATGAACAAGTTCTTACGCAGAGATACTCAAAAGGAAGGCTTTTTTGACGAAGAAGAGGAAGCTTTAAATATCAACTTGACAAGAACTCGATCCACTGATCAAAGAGATCACCCACTTAACTTGCTGGATAGTGACAGTGATATTGCATTGACAGAGAGTAAAAAATCCAAGAAGTTTGGAAGTGGTAAATTTGGATTGTATCGTAGCGCCACCACGGATTCTACTAAGAGTGAAATCATGAACATGAAGACGGGTAAAAGAACCTCATTTACCGGTTTTGCTTACTCCTCCGATGACAACCACGTATTTGACGACTTTAGAAAATCAGTTTACAGAACCAATAGCAATCACGCTTCCCAACCTAATATATCATCGCGTCTATCAATGCTTAGTTTGCCTCCCACCGACGAAAATGCAAAAGAAAACGGTAAAGATTGGATGCCAATTGATGGGTTTAGACTTCGTCAATACGACACAGCGCCCTCTGTTTTATCATCCTCCTCAAATAAAAAGGGATCCAGCTTTGGAAAAAAGATGATGAAAGCCATGAAAAATCGCATTGTTCAGCCAAATTATAAGAAGAGTAATCAACCACAGTCAAGATTAGACACCATCGTACAAACACGAGATTCGTCTATGGATTCATCCACACAAGGAAGTGTATTCGATAATAATACAATGTTATTACCTTTAACACCCAACGCTCAGGAATCATTTGTTGCCCCCGCCATTCCATCTCATCTTACAGAAACGCCGTATCAGCAGACTCCCATTGCAAATATTCAACCGTTGCAACCCTTTTTGCTTCATCAACACAATCAAAGTAGTCACCATGATCCCCAGCAGCAACAGCAGCAGCAACCACGTCGCGGTGATAATCATTCGCCTCCAAATCTCTCCCCATCTTCTTCTTCCCCGACTCACTACTAAAAAAGAGAAACATACGTGTTTTCTCTATACATATATATATATGCACATACACATAAAATAGACCCCTCATTTTTTTCCCCCTTACACCGGGTTTTCTTACCCTATTTATAAAAAGTTGGCTGTAATTTTCCATATTTTATTGGAGCACCAAAATTGAAATATACTCGGATTAGTTTTTTTTTTGTCTGGATATTAATAACAATGTACGTGTTTTGTTAATAGTGTCATTGCCATATCCAATCTCGTATTTCTCATAAAAGAAATCTACATCTAAATTGACTATCTCCGTAGATGGTGTTCTGAAAGCATTCTATTGCTTTCTGTAATGCACATAACATCACATTCGTGGTCTATCTGTATCAATAATACTTTTTCAATTAGCTCCACATATTCCGATGTTTTTTATGTAAGTAACAGGTTGACCTCTAATTATTCATAAAGTAATTGGAAGAGAAAGATGGGGGTTTATTCTGATATGGATATCAATGTAATCAAACTAATGTGTAATAAGGATAGAACGACAATAATAAAACATGTAATAAGAATATTACTATAAGCAAGCATAATCTCTTGGAGTTGGTTAAAAGTTATTAAATAGAATATAACATTTACACTTCTGCAACAAATTTCAATTGTTAAGTTCAAGTTTCACTTTTCTTCACCATGTCCCGTCTGCTTATTTAAAGGTTGTTCTATTTTCTTGCCTAGTACTAGCAAGTACTTCACAGCCATCATTTTGTACCGAATATTACTGTAAACAATCGCACGAGATGGTCGCCTGTTGGTTTTATTAGCGTCATTTTTGTATTGTATATTCTAGCTTTAATCCTTTAAGGTAAAGTTTTAGGTCTATTTGATAAATAAATTTATAATAAACAGGTGTAGACAACTCGAGTTTATAGAAAGAAACTAAATACAGGAAGGGTTAGATGCGTAATACATAGTCCTTTTAAACTCAATAAGCATACCTCGTTTTAGATTTTTATAAAAAATATATATTTTTATCATTTTATATTAATGTCTACGGAGAAGATTGCAACTGAAAACAGCATTACATATTAACACCGTCATAAGACTACGATCAAATATAATATCTATTTCTAATCTGAACTAAAAACGAAGGCGGGCTATATGTGAGCTCAATTAGTTTACGAAAGACCTTTTTTTTTGTACTGTAAATATGTCATAATTATTCATGATGTTGTTCCAAAGGACAGCCAAAAGTTATCAACCGGTTCATTTGTTGTATTCTGTTTTAGAATTGCTTAATTTACAAAGTAATTGGCTTGCATTTTCGGATCTAACCGGACAGTGTCAATAGAACCACAAACACTAAATATACTAATTTATACCATTAACTATTGTCATATTATCTGTAATAATGTATTACATGAATTTCAATATCGAAAAGCATAAATGTGATTAAATATACATGCATTAAATATACACAGCAAAATAAGAGTTTCTCTTCTTTCTTTCGGCATTGTTAGACCCATAGGTATACGATGCTCTTAGTTTTGGCCCCCTCTTCAAATGAAATATTAACTGACGTAAGTTATGGACGTCTTTGTAAGTATCTATTGTTCTATAAAAGGAGAAATGACAAGTTCAGTTCTAATATGTGATAAACTAGTTCATATTAATGGTGTCAGCCAAGACTATTTATGCAAAGAACCCTTAGACCAGTATCAAGGGTGGGGATGGCGCCTCCACCAAACAGTTGCAGTAGAGATGAGGGCTGGTGGGTGACAAAGGGAGTATACAATTAAGCACAGAAATTAATATCGGCATCGCAGTACGGTAAAAAAAAGATTGGTTGGTAAAAACTGCACATAAAGTAAATGCTTCACATCTACAGACGGGATTAGAATACACGAATAAAATGCATCTGTTGGTTGTAAAAAAAAAAAAAAAGTAACAAAGCCTCAGCCCAAAAATGGCAAAAGCTCTACATCGAAGCACCTCTTTTTTTTCCCTTTCGCACAGACATGCACCGTGATGATGGTACTACATTCATGCAAGGAAAATGCGGAATAGATGCGTTGAACAACTTCATTGGTCTTTGTGTTTGAGTCAATGCATATTACGGATTTAATAGAGCAGAGGAGGCTACTGTCTTTTTCTATTTCAATCTTTAAATATATTCCCCTAGTCACAATCACCATCATGAGCCACCATCAATTATAAAGGAGTACAGTCCAGGGAATATCCAAGTTAACTCAATTTATTATTAGACGTAGATCATGAAATCCTACACATGAGAAAAAATGCAGAATAACGTTCCTGATTCCAAACTCTGAAACACATATTCTGAAACGCCTATTTTTTTTTTTTTTTTTTTTTTTTTTTTTGAAGCAAATGATTTAATAGTTTTTTATATGTCTTAAAAAAGCATTGAATGAGATATGAACGAGATAGTAGTGTTATACAAATATTAACAAAAAAATAGAATGGAAATAATGATAAAGAGAAAGTATGAAGAAAAGGGGAAAGAATAAAATAACTTAAGAAAACATATTTTAAGCAGAGAAGAGCTTCTTCTCGAAAGAGTGAAGACCGTGAACACCACCTTCCATTTGAGCAGCAGCAGTTCTCTTTTCGAAACGGACTTTACCTTCATAGACAGCAGCCTTCATTGCGTTGACACTAGGGTAACCAATATCTTGAAGAGAATGTTGTACACCAGTAACGAGGTATTGGATGAACTTACGAACGGAACCCTTATCAACAACGTTACCAACAACACCTTGGGCAACCTTGACAGCATCGCCTTCAGAGAAATAACGCTTGGTAGCAGCGTTACCATCCTTACCACCCTTTTGACCCATAGCATCAATGGAACCCATACCACGGTAACGCTTAAGACGTTGACCTTCATGATAGAAATACTCACCAGGAGTTTCAGTAGTACCAGCAAGAAGACCACCCATCATAACAGCATTAGCACCGAGGGCAAGAGCCTTGACAATATGACCAACGTTACCAACACCAC
Source organism: Mucor mucedo (assembly GCF_025094135.1). Classification (NCBI taxonomy): domain Eukaryota; kingdom Fungi; phylum Mucoromycota; class Mucoromycetes; order Mucorales; family Mucoraceae; genus Mucor; species Mucor mucedo. The sequence continues at coordinate 16,912 of NW_026252361.1, read as the reverse complement.
CATCAGCAATAGTGGGGACACCGAAACGACGAGCGAACTCGGAGACACGGAAAACGGCAGTAGCTTGAGGACGACCACAAGCCATGACTTCTTGAGTGATACAGATAGAACCGGAACCCATACCGATACGAAGACCATCAGCACCAGCTTCAATTAAGTTGGCAGCTTGTTCACGAGTGACAACGTTACCAGCAATGACATCCAAAGAAGGATAGGTAGCCTTAACCCAACGGATCATTTCAAGTTGGTAGACAGAGTTACCTTGAGAAGAATCGAGAACAACAACATCAAGACCAGCTTCATAGAGAAGAGAGAGACGATCCTTATCATCAGGACGAGTACCGACAGCAGCACCGACTAAAAGTTGCTTGGACTTGGCAACCTTGGAAGCATTGGGGTAACTTTGGTTCTTGAGGAGATCGGAACGAGCAAGAAGAGCAACAAGAGCACCTTCCTTGTTAACAATAGGAAGCTTTCCCTTCTTGGAGGAGCACAAGATGTCGTTAGCTTGAACCAAGGTAATACCTTCTTGACCAACAACAAGATCAGTGGTCATAACATCCTTAAGAGGGGTGTTGTCTTCGTTGTGGAATTGGATATCACGAGCGGTAACGATACCAACCAACTTACCAAGAAGCTTACCGTTCTCTAAACACGCGTGGGAACATAATCAACACAAATGTTCACACATAACCCTTACACACACACACAAAATCACTTACCAGTAATGGGGACACCACAGAAACCAGAGGTAGCCTTGATTTCCTTGACATCGGCAACAGTGTTTTCAGGGGACAAGACAACAGGATCATTGATGAAACCGTTTTCAAACTTCTTGACATGACGAACCATGTTGGCTTGCTCTTCAGCAGAACAGTTGTGATGGATAATACCAATACCACCCAAAAGCTAATGAAAACTTCCTTAATATCACACACTTTCCCAAGACTTACACTGTTATAATACTTACTGCCATGGAGATAGCCATCTCAGCTTCGGTAACGGTATCCATAGGAGAGGACAAGAAAGGGGTCTTGAGAGAGATGTTCTTAGTGATCTTGGACTCCAAAGATGCCTTCTCAGCAGCAAAGTCAATGAAACCGGGTAAGACCAAGAAATCATTGTAAGTCAAACCACCACTGATTTGTTCATCCATTAAGGCTTCAACGGAAAGACCATCAGGGCGACCATAGGTCTTTAAGGTCTCGTTGGCAGTGGAAATATCAAGATAAGAAGTCATTGTATGTGTTTTTTTTAGGTAGAAAGGATATTTATTTAAAAAAAATTTTGTGGGGGAATTATATCCCCCCTCTTAAAAAAGATTCGCTTTTGAAGCTTGTATTTATACTTTTTTCGATGACTTGTATTACCTTGATAATGTGACCTCCAAATAAATTTTTTCAACATCAGTCATATCGATTGTGACGCTCTTCTTATTCAGCGACACCAAATTTTTTCGTGATAAGGATCTTGTTTTCCTTTTTCCTTTTTTTTTTTTTTTTTCTTTAGACACAAAATGATCTTAGGTTGAGTTATTTCTGTTTAAGGGTTACTGCTTTGTGTTTTTTTTTCTCCAGGTTATGTTTAGAATACTAGATATGAAGAAACCATAATCGCTTGTCTTATCACTGGTTATACAGGCTATCTTTACACTTATTTTATCGCCAAAAAATATAACATGTATATTTGGTCACACCCAAACACAGAGTTTTATTTTTGAGTGGTTTAGTAAGCGAAAAAAAGAAAAGCAGTATATCCGTGTGACTAAGAATGTATTGACGTGTGTTCCTGTTATTTAGTTCAAGGGATAAACTAAAGAGAAGGAATATATAAAGCACTTAAATGGAAATAACGATGATGATAAAATAGCAACCATTGAAATTTATTTTCCATGATAATGAAGGTTGCGCCTTTGGATAAAATATGATGAAAATGATGATTTTATGATACAGGTACTTCTGAATTTATGAAGACAACTTTAGCACACTGAGGATTTTACTGGTCTGATTCATCCCTTATTTTACCTCCAAAATAAACGTGTCTGTTGCAACAAGGAAACCCCCTATTATCTTCTTTTTTGTATGTACTCCTTTATTCGCTTCTCTTTCTTTTTTTTATTTGAAGCCTTTTATTTGTTTATATTCTCTTTCTTTTTCCAATCTCTTTTTCTTACAAAAATAAAATTCTTTTTTTTAATGCAAAAGTCAAAATCCGAACCTAGTAATCGATTTGGAAGCGCTTTTATCCTCATAAATGAATCAAAAAGAAGACAGTCCACAGGTGTAATAAAAAGAGCTTCATCGTGTATCAGTCAATCGTCCAAATTAACTACACAATCATATAGCAAGGTAAAAAGATGAGAAGATCTTCTTTCCTAAACGAGACAACTAACAAAGATATTAGAATATATGGAGATCGCCTGGCTGCTATGAAATCCCCAATATATTGGGTCATGCTTACCTGAAGCCTGATCCACCAGTTGCATTTGATCTTCGTCCGCTTGATCTTTCAAAGCAAATATCCAAAGTACATGCATGAAAATATATATAGAATACATAGATAACGTAACTAAACGATAAATTGTTAATTATAGAAACCATGGTACCCTCCTAATCCTTATTACAATGTCCCCCCCTTGCCACCCTTGACTCGGTCAGGAAGTAAATTAGAAACAAAGATCAGAAAGATCCTTCCAAAAGTACCTGTTCGTTCATCAGATCCTCGGACAAGATATGCACAGTTTCAAGAAATAGGCACAGGGTAAATAAATAAACATGTACACAATAAAAAAAAGTCGTTGTTTTCTCATATTATTTTTTTCAACGTACAGTGTTAATGGCGCTGTTATTAGAGCTAATTATCGTAAAAAACAAGGACAGCAATGTGCAATCAAGAGATGCAGACTTGATCCCGACTTGGTTTACAGAGCTGCTATTTTACGAGAATTACGCATAATGGCGACCGGGCATTCTAACTTGATCAAACTGAAAGAAATCACTTTGTGGAGAGACGATATCTGGATCAGCATGGATTTAATGCGTTGTTCTGTCTTTGCCGTGCTTTGCCAACGTGGTATTCCAGAAGCGCATACGATATTTATTACAAGAGAAACCTTAAAAGCTCTTATATACCTACACGGTAAAGGGTACTTACACAGGGACATAAAGTGTGAGAACTTGCTGTTGGGATGGCACGGTGAAGTCAAATTAGCAGATTTTGGTCTGTCTGCGAACACTAAACATAAGCACAGAGATAGACTTGGTACAAGTAAATGGTAAAGTGTACCTCCCTATAACAACTCCTAAACAACCCCCTAATGTATATTTTGTTATCTTAGGATGGCACCTGAAGTAATAAGAGAAGACTACTACAATGAAAAAATAGACATGTGGTCACTTGGTGTAGCTGTTATTGAAATGATGGATAGAGTTCCTCCTCATTATCTGATCAAGGACGAAACTGAATTATTTAGCGTAATAACTTCTGAGCCAAGTCCTACATTTACCTATAGTTACCCTAGCATGTATATGAGAGGTTTAGTTGCATGGTTATTAGATGAAGACCCAACAACAAGACCTGTCGCAAAAGATGTATTATTAGAAATTGATACACATATTCAGAGACATTTACTTCCTTGTTCTTCCTCTATCGAACTTGCTCATTTCTTGAATCAAGTATTACCTACAGTTAATTAATATCCCATACTCTCTTCTTTTTTTTTTTTAATATATTTATTCCAACAACAAACAAAATTCCTCCCAGCATAGACTTACATCATTAAATATATTTTTTAAATCGTCATATATTCAAAGTCCTAGGCGTTTTCCCTATTTAACCCTTTTTTCTCTCTCTCTTTCTTTTTCTTTATAATGAGTTGGTAAACAAAGAATATCAAATTAAGCACCGGCACATTATTACTCGTTTTTGATACCCCGTTTATTTAGGAAAGGTGTAAAAAAATCAATCAGTAGACTACCACACAATTTGAAAAATAGAAACGGTGGAGAAGGTATTCAATAAACCTATTTTTTTGAAAAAAAAACACGACACCCAAACTTATTGGCTTTACAAGATGTCACTCGAGATCTAGAATACCTTAGTTTGGAATCTCGGTATAAAGAATTAGTCCAGTTTTCAGACGACCTTTGTTTAGAGACAACATCATATCGCGACGGCTTAACAAGTAATACGTATACGAATATGTTTTTACCAATGCACACTAAAAAAAAAATTATCACATCATAGGTATGTTGCATCATCAATTAGAATGCGCAAATAATTTAGCCGAAGTCTATGGACTAGCGGCAGAACCGGAAATGCTACACAACGAAACTAATTTATCCCCCGAAAAGCAGCAAGTTTTGGAAGATTATGCTACCTCTATGGTCTATTGTAGAGAGGAGACTCTATCACTCATCGTAAGTTCTTTAAATGTTTTTCAAAACTCAATTATAATAACACAACTGCAGAATGATTTACAAACAACCGTTATAAAACCTGCCAGTGATTATCAGATGCTGACAAGATCAATCGACAAAACCATCACGAAACGCCAGCATAAGCTAATTGATTTTGATCGTCACAGAGTATCATATATAAAGTATTCTGGCATTACTGACCCAAGTCCCAGTGAGGAAAAAAACATGTTTAAAATGAAGACACAATTTGAAAACGCGGAATATGATTACAACCATTTTAACGATATGCTTAAAAATGATTTGATCAGATTCTTAAACTTGACTCAGCATTTTATTGAACCAGTAGTTCAAAGCTTCTATGAAATTCAATGTCGAATTTATGGTGGCTTTTATGGCCGACTTCATGAAGTCATTCAACATAATCAGAATCTATTTCCAACCTTAAGTATGCCCATACAAGAGGGTTATACATTCAGATTATCCGAAAACAACGCCATCTTAGATCTTGAAGAAACTGAGATCTTGAAAGGATCAAAGTCCTGGGATCGTAAAGGTGAGTCAACATAGATTTTCAAATCATTAAATTTTTCTGACTTTTTTTTTTTTTCACTGCTAGGCTTCACAAAGAGCGGTGGTTCACCGACATTTTCTTATCAGCAAAATGACTCGCCAAATCAAATACGTTCTAGTTTATCAAGTCTATCCCTCAATAGTGCTAAAAGAATGCAAATGCCTTCTTCATACAGTAATACTAGTGCCAATACACCACCTGCTAATAATGATTATCGACCTCCCAATGCACCACCACCTTTAAAAAAGAAGCCTTCATTACCTTTCGGATCTAATGCCAGCAATGTAGCTAGCAAGTCCTCCTCTTTGCGTAACACGTCCATGTCATCTATCAAACAAGATGCTGCTAATGCTTACGATAATGTGAAGCGAGCCAGCACGATTGCAGATAACCATAAGCAAGGAAAAATACCAACCATGTCGGATGTCAAATTCGGATACCAAATGAGCAAGCATATCCCATCGTCATCTAATTATTCTTCGACTACAATCCAAAATGGGCCATCTATGTCGCCTGCAGGCAACGCTGCACCTATCTCACCATTTTCGGACCAACAAGAAGTAATTAAGAAAAAACGTGCTCCACCCCCACCTCCGCCATCAAGAGGCACATCAAGAAAAGAATATGTCGAAGCATTATATGACTTGGCAGCTTCACAAGATGGAGATCTTTCTTTTTCAGTGGGTGATCGTATTGAAATAATTGAAAGATCAGATAATACAGATGATTGGTGGAAAGGAAGAATCGGAAATAGAGTTGGAATGTTTCCAGGTTTGTTAAATTGGTGCTACTATTACACAACATGAATATTAATTTCTCTTCATTGTTTTACTTATTTTTTTTTGACAGCCAACTATGTAAGACAGGGTGCGTAATATCGATATTTTCATCGTTTAAATAAATAATGTCCCATACAAGCCCAGAAAAAAAAAAAGGTGGGGTCCCTGTTCATACACTAGCGTTGAAATGGCTGTTTTAATTAAAAACTCACTGACTTTTTTGTGTCACCTACCTCTTAAGTCAAAATCGGTTTATTGGATTGGTGCTTTTGACGTCAATTTCATTTCTTTTTTTAATCCTCTAAAATATTTTTTTTTCTTTTTTTCTTTTTTTTCCGTTATTCTATTTTTTCTCTTCTACTTCCATTATGGGAAATCAAGCGAGCAAAGTTCTCGCTGCGAGTAACAACAAGAAAAAGAATCAATCAAAGTCGAAACAAAGACCTATGTCAACATCCGTGGCGTCTCAAGGAAATTACGATTGGCTGGACCAAGATCCTCACAGCAGCAACGAAAACATGGCTTTGAATGCTGCTGTTTCCGCAGCGGTAGCACTTCAGCAACAAAAGCAACAAAAACCCGAGATTTCTCAATCTGTCCCTGCTCCGCCTTCACCAACTGCTTTAAAATTCAATAATACGAGAAGAAAATCCATATCAGAATTTTTTGCCAGAAGAAAACAAAGTATGGCCTCATTGCATCCAACTATTGCCGAAGAAGATAGAAAAGAATATGACAGACTTCAAAGACAAGTAAATTTATCGATCAGACCTTCTAAAAGAGGACATTTAAATTAACCGTTCTTAATATAGCATTATTTATTGAAGAGCACACGAAAAGGCAATTTTTGGGCACCTATACAATCTCCAAAGGTCATTGTCGAAGCAGGTACCGGTAGTGGAATTTGGGCATTAGAAATGGCTGCACAATTTCCTGAATGTCAGGTACTGGGGCTTGATTTAAAACCGCCAGTCTTTCAACATGGAAATCCAACCAATTTGCGATATAATCAAACTAATTTAAATGAATCCTGGCCAATGAATGACAATACAGTTGACTTGTATGTTTCCCTTCTTCTTTTAATTCGATGTTTCAGTTAAAACTCCCTTTAAGCTAAATATCCTTCTTTTGTATTAGCATCTTTCAACGAAATATGTATTTGCAAATTCAAATAGGTCAATGGCCGACCTTGTTGGAAGAGATGTTTCGAGTTTTAAAACCAGGCGGCTACATCGAATTATTGGAACCTGATTTTTGGCATCATAGCACTGGCCCCGTGCAACAAGCTTTTCGAGAATTTTTTCTGGAGCAATGCAAAGTCAAAAACGTTGATCCGGAGGCTGCTTGCTCATTGGCTGGAACCATTGAAGAAAAGGGTTTTCAAGAAATCGAAAGAAGAATTCTAGATATACCAATTGGTGAATGGCCATCTGAACCGGGTAACTTTGCTATTTAGTGAAAAACATTTAAATTCATCCACTAAGTATTTTTTTTTTTGGTTGTAGAACTGAAGCAATATGGGTTTATAAACAAGGAAATCCAAAAGACCTTATTGAAAAACAGAAAGACGTTGTATCTACCCAAATGGGGCATCACTCCTTCTGAATACGATTTGGCCGTAACCAGTATATTGGATGAATTCGAAGAGTGTGAAACCTTCTCAAGATTTAATTGCTGGATGGCTAGGAAGCCATTAGAAGAATAGATCCATTGTATATTTCATTTTACCGCATATATTTAGACTTATTAATCATTACCACTACTAATATCATAATATTATCATCCTTTTTTTATTTTATTTTTTCATTTTACTTCATTTATGGTCTGCCAACCATAAATCTCTTGGATCCCCTACTGCAAAAAATATGTAGGCGTTAATAAAAAAAAACTTCAACGTCATAAACATACCATTAGTTCTCTCCGTTACCTCTTTTTGACGCGTTCGTTATTGTAATCAAGTGAAGCATATTCACCATTATACCCCTTCTTTTTAGAATCGTCCAATGAAATATCCATCTTTTTGAGGTTGGTGTTTGCACGAATATCGCGTCTCAGTTGTTCGATCTTTGCGTCATATTCATCATGAATTTGATCATTTGCTTGGATTGTATCTTGTAAGCTCGCAATTTTGGCATCCATATTACCTAATAAACGACTGGTACTAACAGACCAAGCGGCCAATGCTTTCATTGTTTCATCCAATTGTTGAGGTCTTAAATCACGACCCATACTACGCATAACTTGTAATTGACCTTGTCGTTGATCGAGTTTACCCGTGAATATACCTTGATAAAATGCGTCGATAATTAAATCTTCAAGCTCTCTTACAGTGGGTATATTAAGGTAATTTTGTAACAAATCATACGAAAGTGTCTACAAAACTCTTATTTTTAGCAAAGACAATGAAATACTATCATCAATCCCACTCTTACCTGGCTTGTCTCAGAAAGTGTTGCGATAGACAAATGCTTCAACTTTTTAACTTGATTCTCGGTCAAAGAAGGTAATTGCGAAACGTTATCTAAACAACACATGAATAAACTTGCCACAAAATCTAGTCATGGAAAACTCACCTTGATAATCTTTGAATGTGCCATAGAGAAATAATTCTAACAATGAATAGTAAGGCGCGACCTCGGGTAGAGTGGAGGCCTAATATACAGATTTAGAATGTGGAAACTCATAAAAGCTTAGTAATTACTTGAACAACGTTGGGAGATTCGTATAATTCTGTAAACACGTACACACCTGGTGCGTTTAAAGCATCCATAATGAGTTTGGTATTAGCTATGCCCTTAACAGACTTTGACAGCAAAAGAAAAGGTTGCAGCCTGTAGCTTGTTGAAAGACTGAGATTGGTTTCATTCATTCTAACAAAGTATTATTTTGTTGAAAAACAAAAAACGAGATAATCCTTTAAGCGCATTTGACCTACATACATTTTTCGATCTACGCTAAGCTCCGGTAAAAAAACTGACGCTTTACGATTATGTCAAGTGTGACATTTCACTAAACGACTGCAGAAAAAGAACGAGATGAAGTAAATAGACCAAATTTGAGTAGGTATTACTCTATGCTTACACTCACTATAAATCTGCAGTTATACCAGATTAACCAAAATAACTTCGTAAACACCATAATGGTGGGTATCACTATCTATGACTACTGATTCCAACTTGCGGTGCATTGTCTATAGTTGTATAGTTTAAATGAGCACTATCATGTGAGGTGGCAAGCCGAGAAAGTTGTAAATTAGAAGAAAAACTTAGAAGAACAGACTAAAGTTCATAACTACTAGAGTCTGATATTCGGCATTCTACTCTCACTTGTAATGAGTCCCGTTCCTATTTTAAAGAAACGGCATCCAGATTCAAGTTTTTGTAATGCTTATACCTCTTTCTGGTATATCATTTCTTGCTTGGAGTTCAATTAATCCATTGCAACCATCTAAAGGAAGAGGTATCACTGATATTCCGCCTAAAACAAAACGTATCTTTTTCTAAGGAAGACAGGTCGAGTGTTCGGAATAATAGTTGAAACTCTTGAGCCAGCTACAATTGTGCTTTAATCAAAGCTCGATTGAACCCCCCCCCCCCCTTTTTTTTGGAAGATCAAACTCGCTCGAGTTTATCGCACACAAACTGCACGTAAAAGTCAGTGAACGAGTTTTATTTGTAGACTGATAAACAACAGCTGGCTTATATCAGGATGATCTACTTGATTAATTAATCAGTTACAATTTTGAGCCTTTGCTTATAATAGAAGTATCCGTAATTAATCAATTACAGCATGTATTATTAGAAAAGCGTATTTCATTTTTTTTTTTAAAAAAAAGAGGGTTATCTTGTAGTTTCAAGTGTCATTTCACGTGAATAGATGTAAACGTCAAAGTTTTAATTTTATAGACGTGTGTGTAGCCTTATCTTTTTAACAAACCCACTTAAGTCGTCCTTGATTTCAACGCTTCAGAGCTTATTCTGAATATATTCCAATGATCGAATTCCTTTTTAATAATGTTGCAAGCAACAAAAATACCCTCTTACCACTCAAAGCAGCCTCATGACTTTTTATCATGAATTTGTAGCTCAAGTTGGACACACACACACACACACATATTTATACGGGATCAGCGATCGAAAATCAATATGTTATGTTACTTTAGTTATTTGAACAGTACAGTTTTTATTTGAATTTTAAACCATATCGATATATGGCATACCAGTAACCGAGGATCCAAGACCACACGGGTATCCTTGTTGGGACATATACGCCTTTATATCGTGTTTTTTAGCGTACACCATGACTCCTTTAATTTGAGGATCTTTAAAAAAAGCGCATACTAAACCTCTCCCTACGTTATCATCATCAATGGTAAATCGCGTGGCTGTATCAGAATGAGCATTAAGGAACGGCTGGAGAATATGCGAGAATTCCTTGCTAGTGTCAATATTCTTGAACAATACGGGTTGAGGTAATTGGGAGTGAGATAAAAAAGTCATTTTTTTAGAGGTTTTGTAAAAAAAAAAAGCAAAAATAAAAAAAAAGGTATACAAGACGTGTTTTTCCCTATTTATTTGTACAAGAGAACAATGACAAAAAAAGTATCACATCATCTGATGATACACATGCAACAAAGAGCGTGATGTTCAATGGCTTATTATTGTGTACTGTGTAGGGATGATCTTCTTTCAGAAAGAAAGGTAATACAAAAATGCTATCTTTTGAAGTGTGTGTATCCCGAAATGCGACAAATTAATTTTTTTATTATTATTATTGATATGTGGTGGGTATCGAAATCAATCGTCATTTTCATGTTCCATCTCCTGATCTTCCTCACCCGGTGAGCCCGATAATGGTGGCATAGATGCACTCTCTACATCCGGCATGTCATCATCATCCTCGCCATTCACTCGTTTCTCAAGTACAATGGAGGAAGGTTGAGGGGATCTGGGTTCCTCTCCTTTTGATTCCCCCGTACTGAGCTGCATGGGACTCATATGTGAACTTTGTCTAGCAGGAGGGGGAGAGGATGAGGAGGTCGATAATCGTGTATTGGCTTCAATGTCAGGAATATGATGATGGACAGTTTCTCGCTGATGAAGACTAGCTAACATTGGCAAATCTCGTCCTGGTTCTGTGATATCACGATGCTCTGAAGGTCGGGTACGATTTTGATACTGCAATATATATATATATATATATCAATAAATTTTTTTTTACTCTGTCATTTACCAATATAAACTTTACCTGATCAAATGGCAAAGCACCACCACTCACACTTGTATTACTATTGTTATACTGACTCGGATTTACGACATCTTGGGGTACTGGCGCAGTATTTGTGGCACCACCGGCATTAGGTTTTTTTAATAGTTCCAATCTTTGCTTGATGTGCGAGTTTGCTGGATCCAAATCGGAAGCGCGTTGGTAAGCATCAAGTGCATCTTGAACCTGATTATTGCAGGTTTCATAGAGAGTTCCTAGATTATACCAGACTTCACTAATGTAAGGATTTAATCGAATGGCTTTACTGTAGGCGTCTAGAGCATCACGGTATTGATTGATCTGATAGTAAAGTACACCGATAGAGCACCAAAAGGTGGGATTGCGAGAATCTCGATAGACAGCTTGTTGATATGACTCGTAGGCTTTGTTGTAATTTTCTTCTGCCATAGAGCACCTGCCCAACAGATACCAAGTCTGAGCATCGTTACTATCTGCCTTTAGTGATCTGTTGAGAAACTGCATGGCCAATGTTCCATTTCTGAAATTCGTGCCCTGTTGATGATAAAGCCAGCCCAATTGTTGCAATACTTTAGCATGTTCTGTGTTTTCACGAAGGACATGTTCATAAGACTCTTTGGCGGCATTGTATTCCTTTTTTTGCTCGTAGACGTGTCCGGTTTGAAACCAGATATCGGATTCAGTGAGTGGACGGGGTGGGTGATGTAATATGTAACGAAAGCATTGGAGAGACAAATCGTATTTTCGCTGTTGTTTGTAAATAATGCCTAATCTAAAATAGATCTCGTCTGATTTTTCAAAGTGGGGATCCATCTTCATGACCGCAGAAAAGGCTTCTTCAGCATGCTCCAAAGATCCATAACGGTCGTATAAGATGCCAATACCATACCAGAGCTTGGGATCCTTTGGGTTTGGGAGGTGGTATAAGGCTTGTTGATAAGCTCCATAGGCATCTTGGAGGTTATCCATCATGAGATAACAATGACCTAACGCAGCCCATATGTCTCCATTATTCTCTTGAATCCCCAGAATCCTCTTGAAATACTCAATGGCCTAAAAGAACATAGTTGAGAAAATTACGCGGGAAGAAGGGGAAGAGGGGGTGAGATTAACTTTTATATTATTACCCTTCCGAATTGTTCTCTTCCTCTGCATAAGGAGGCGATTTGTGTCAAGGCAGGTACAGAATAAGAGTTATGTCGTAGTGCTGATTCATAGCAGTTCATAGCTTTATCATAATCCGCCATCATTTCTGCTAGACTACCTAGTTTGTAAGGAAAGAGAGAATTGTTTACACCTTATTTTTGAAATGGTTAGATGGTTCCTTTCTTTTGCTTACCAATGGTTAACCAAGTTTGTTCATTAACTGAGGCTAACTTTTGAACAGTGTTGGATTGTTGTAAGAGCATCATGGCGTTAATGGAGAGGAGAGGAATACAAAATAAAACCTGATTACAACTAGAAAAAAAAAAAAGAAAAAGGGGGGAGAAGAGCAAATATAAAAAAGGGTTGATAAATATATATATATATATATATATAAATATTTAATAAGGTTTAAAGTCATCCTTTCCGACGCCGATCATCGTTTCATGAATTATACACTAATACTTTGCACTATGTCCATCGGCGTTGTTTTCGGTGTAGTTTCATGCGTAGCGTATACAGAAGAAAAAAGAAAATAATAATAATAATAGTCATGGTTTATTTCAAACACTCTGTTGTATAATACACATTTACATATAAAAATATCGACTCTCTCTCTCTCTCTCTTCTTCTACTCTACAATCAAGTTGCATACATCCCAATCCTCAAAGGTACCATCGGGTAAGAAACGTCTGACAATGAGGGGAATCTTCTTTTCTCTTAATTCCTTCATGGCGATAGCTAAAGCATCGGACTCTCCATCAAGCTCCACCATCACGGGGGCATTTAAACTATCATATGCAAAGTGTTACAACACAGGTTTCTCAATTTACATGCCTGAGAGGAATACTTTACCTGATTTGGAGAGCACGGGTACCTAAAATTCTAGCTCTTTCATATCGGGTCATATAAGGTGTGGTTTGCTTGACTTTGCTTTCAGTGGCAGGAATAGCCTCGCTTTGTTCAAGAATCATGACGGTATCTTCCATCTATAACAATTATTGAGTCTCTCTTGTCTTTCCATTTAACTGCAAAAAAAAAAAAAAAACTTACTACAGTACTACATGAACAAATATTAATACATGAATGAAATAAGAAATGCCTAATGAAACTTACTCTCCGTTCATTTTATGTGTGTATTTGTATGTAGAATAATGAGCTGAAGCCTTTCCCCCAAAAAAATATTTGATGTGTATTCCAAAAATTCAACGAGAAAAAGGCGTCACAAAGAGGCTTGGAAAAAAGGGGGTTGTCTTAATCCTTTACGCCCTTGAGTGTCATGCGATTTACAGCTGTCAGAACTCCAGTCATCAACACGAAGCGTTTATTTCATTGACTGTCATATCCACACAAGAAAAAAGAGGGAGGCGTATTAAACAGATGCAAGACCATTATAAATGAAATATGAGACTATTGTCAATGATTTGTTTTAATCAGCTATAAGAAAAATGAGCCAATTAAATCCAGGCAAATTGGGATTTACAAAGTATAGTGATAAAAATACAAAAAAAGGGGGGAAGAGAATTACAGGGTAAAATTATAAACAGACAAACGATAAAAAAAAAAAAAGCCTGTTGAATATACAAAATATGTATAGATGTATGAACCATTCTTACTTGCGAGCAGAATGGATCTTACTGTAGATACGTTTACCGTAGGGGGTATTGCGAATGGAAGGTAATAAAGGACGAATACATTCAATAAACTGCATTCTTTGATCTTCTTCAGCCGAATCCAAACATGTCTGAATAACATAATTTGCATAAGAGTCACGCAAAAACCTTTCCATATTAGGATGTTGGATGATTCCCGCAATCAGCAATCTCCTGGTGTCTTTCTCTGCAACACGGATACACTGTGTGGGTAGCCTGATATTAGTACAAGAGGAATTTGTATACTTTGAGACTAACCTTTTCAATGACGTTGGAACTAAACTTTTGTACAGATAATTCACGCACAGGCTCAATAAATCGGCGTATTAAATTATCCGAATATTTGGCATCACCTAATTCTAATACATATTGTACAACATAGTTCCCAAAAGGATCTTGGACCAGAGGTAATGCGTTTTGAGTAATTACGTTTACAAGCTGGGTCTGTTGATTTAAAAATAAAAATAAAAATAAATAAATTATCATTTTTTTTTTTTTTTTTTTTTTTTTAATTTAACCTTTTGTGATTGCACGGCATGATCAATACAGCGTTGATAAACACAACAACCATGTTTATGAGAAGCAACTTCGATGCAATGTTGACTAACCGTATCATAAATGAACTGATTATGTTCAGGACTTAATTTATGTAGACATTTCTGGATAACATGATTGCCATTCAAGTCTTTAATTAATGCTACCACATTTGGCTCCAACGCTACAATCACAGCTTGAATCTAATGTACGTACAAAAAGGGGGGTGAGCAAATAGATTAGCAACAGCTCGAAAAGAATATCATCCCCCCCTATTATTTCACCCTTCTCTTCCCCCTTTTCTTCTTTCAACTTGCCTGTCTTTTGGTAGAAAGAAATTCAATCAGTTTTTGTACGGCTCTTGTGCCATGCATACTGAGACAAATTTTTAAAAACTGCGGCGCAATCACCTCTACAATACTCGAACGTTGTCCATCATCACAACGTTCTAATAACTTTTGGCACAAGTAGTTGCCAAACGGATCCGTCATCAAATCCACAAAATGCACATGAATCTCATTGTAAATCATCGTGACATGGCTGGCGGATTCCTCCAATTTTAACTGAAGAAAACGACACCCGTGTTGATCTTTGCATAACTCATATAATTTACCGCTGAATTCTTCTAGCTGTAAACCAGCAAACTTATTTTCTGAATCCACAACACTAGTTTTTCGACTGGTGGTGGGAGCAATCGTAGTAGTAGTAGTATTTTCTTTGGGCATATGTTGCTGTTGTTGTTGTTGCTGTTGCTGTTGTTCAAAAAACGGCGTCGGTTCAATCATGGAGGTAGAGTTACATGTTGAAGCGGAATTGGAATAACGTAAAGTAGGCATTGTTTCATAGTGTGTATAAGGACAAGCATCTTTGAGTGTACAGTAACCGTATTGTCGAAGATGTTGACATAGATCGATTTGTTGATTATTCATACGATAAGAACCTAAAGCAGCTGCCATGGGAAGATCCGAATAAGAATACGATGTGGCTAATCGGTTTTTACCCGCTATTGTTGTTGTTGTTGTTGAAGAAGAAGACGCTGTGTAATGATTGCCCCAGCCTTGTTGTTGCTGTGGTTGATGGTGGTGAGGGAGAGAAGGAGGAAATCGCTTTGTCTGACCATAAAAGGCTGCCTGAACATCTTGTGGACTGATAGGATCGAGAGGTCCTTGTGTTGAATAATTGGCTTGTTCTTGTGAAGCGTCCAAGAATTGAGCCCAGCTTTTGCTACGAAGTGATTCTACACTTCTTGCAGAGTTTTTTCTCAAACTAGTTTCCAGTTCTAAATCCGAAGCAGAAGGTGAAGAAAACTATTTTTATCAAATTGAAAATTGAGTTCTTTTTCCTGTTGTTTTTTTGTACATATTGTGTTTCTTTCTGTTACCAGTCCGTAATTAGCATTATTATTTAATAGATTACTATTATTGGTATGATTATTATTATAACGTGAGCGTAAATAATTATTCTGGTGGTGAAATGAAGTGGGACTAGCAGGAATTGCGGCAGCGGCAGAAGCAGCAGCAGCAGAAGCAGCAGCAGCAGCAGCAGCAGCGGCAGCAGCAGCTTCTAAACAAAGTAGTCAAAATCAAAAGAAAAAGAAGGCATTTTTGTTTTATCTACCTGTATTATCGACATTGTAAAACAAGCTAGAGGCATAATTTTGATGATGATTCATGGAACCTACGTCTATGCTAAATGACCTTGGTGGTGGTGGTTTCATTAGAAAGTCAATGGGCGTATCATAATACGAGGCATCAAACAATGTGCTACTGATGAACCATTTAATAATGTATTATAAAGCGGGGTTTTTTTTTACCTTCTTTTTTCATCATTTGAATTACGACGTGAACCAGGAACAGAACGCGATGAAGAACCGATATCTTCAGTAACACTACTTACATAATAATCAAATGAATTGGGTTTTGTTTGTTTTTCAAGAGCCATGATCATCTACAAGTAACTAAAAGGGAGTCAAAAAAATAAAAATATAAAATTCGTAAGGAGAAAAAAAAAGAAATTTTTTGTATATGTACATTTTTTATATAAAAAAAGATGCAAGATCGACAGGGAATAATAAAAGAAAAAAGCTCCTTTATCTTTGTGGAAAAGAAAAAAAAAATAAATAAAAAAAAAAAAAGAGGAGAAAAAAAGGAACGCTTATGCATTACAAAAAGGGGGAGGCAAAAAGATCATTATCGTACGTCACCAGCATTCCTTTTAAGTTTTTTGATCTAGCGGCTCTCCAATCCTTTTTTTGCATTGATTTTGTATTCCCTTTTAGTTACCTCACCTATATTTCTCTAAGCGTATTTTGAAAAAAAAAACGGAGCTGTCCCTATTTTTTGTTACTTCTTGGGAAATGAAAATGAAAGGAGCGTGTCTGCAGTTAATTGACCGAATAGACTGACAAAGTGTACGTAGCCCTCCTTCACCCACACACACACACACACACACACCCACACCTGCTGTTGCTGGTGTGTGATTCGGGTCACGTTATCCAGTCACGTTTGATTGCATATTAATCCATTTCTTATTCTTTTTTTCTCCTCTCTCTCTCTCTTTCTCTCTCTCTCT